>NC_056747.1:976338840-976640090 GCF_019279795.1 Protopterus annectens
AACCCAAAAAGAGTGGAAGAAAGAAAGAGTTCTGACCTCGGGCAGGCACCGAAACTCCAGTCGGGCTCTGAAGCTGCGAGGTGCTCGACCTGGGCAAGCCGGACTCTCTGAACCCCTCTGCCACGAGCTCCTGGGCCTGGCAAGAATGACCTTGGCCTCGCTCAGGAGGGGGGAGATCCTGGAGCAGACAGGAGATCCTGAGCCCGGATGGTGACCTAGAGTGACAGAAGGTGACCTCCCTCTTTCTGGTTGCCCCTCCCAAGATCTTGGCCTTGGCTCAGGGGTACTGCCGAGGACCTCGCTCTGGCTAGTGCCCTGCAGCTAGAGAACTGAAGATCGATGAACTCGGCAAAGGTTGAATAGAAGAGCGAGAGCCAAGACCTGAGGTCTCGCCTGTAGCCGGAGCCGGAGACCTCGAGTGTTTTACCCCTGCTTCCCTGGCTTAACTCTTAACAAGCCCTGGCTTCTCTCTGGGCTCTTTTTCTCTCTCCCGAAGCCCTGGGGCTGAAGCCATGTCCTGGCGCTGGAAGCACAGGAGCCCAGCAAGGCCCCACAAGAGACACAGACAAGAGTGTCGACACATTTTGCATGATTTCTGACATTGCTTTTTTTCTGGCATCACACTTTCCTTCTAGATCTTGCCTTTGACTCTTTGACATTGACACACACACACTAACACACAAACACCACACACAACACCTGGCGTCAGAAAAAATTATTAATACTAAAATAATAACAAAAAATAATAAAATACCACTAAAATAACAACAATTACACAAAGTAAATCCAAACAACAACACACCCTAGGAAGGAAAAGGCTCAAGCCCGCGAAGAAACAAGACGCCTTTAATAAAAACGGGGGAAAAATAGGGTCGGGGATAAAGATCTATCCTCTACACTAATTAGAATTTTTAAAGTAAAAAAGGGAAAAAACTTTTGTATAAAAAAAAAAAAACCAGCCACAGAACCGTAGAAGCAACCAACCTCAAACCAGCGCAGGCAAACGAACGAGATCTGAGGTAATCCTCATTGTGGGATATAGGGGGAGCCTCGAGCTGTGGAACCAACTCTCTCTTTTTTTTTTAGAGCGGGCGGAGGGAGCAGGTCGGCTCCAACCCATCCAGCAAGAAATGAGGCTAGATAGACAATGGTTATCAGAATGTGGTGATTTAGTCCTGCAGTTGTTTTGGCAGTTATCTAAACACTGCACTGTACCCACAAGGAACAAACAAGGCATTCAGTGCATGACTAAAGTTCAAACAGGGAACATTTCCTGGAGTATTAAATTTTTGCTGTAGGTGTTGAAGTTCTACTCTAGTAATGACATGGTGTACTTAAGAGAGATAATAGAATTGCCTTGTTCAGCAGTTATGGATCACAGCATAAAACTCCTTGATGTATTGTGACTTGTGCTTTCTAACATGTAATAAGATAATTCTGATGTACCTTGTCACTTCTGAATGATTAACAGAAAATGAAAATAAAATGAAATCAAATAAAAAATAAATGTCACGAAAAATAAATATAAAAAAATGTGAATGAAGAAAAATGCTGCATCTGTTTATACACTAACTTGTATTGCAATACAAACAATTATGGATCCCACATTGTCTTCTGTCTACACTTTATCTCAAATCCTCATGTCGTATTTGTAGTAGCCTACGGTTTTGTATTATTTCCATGTAACAGCACAGTAATATATAAAGGATGCAGCTGTCTTCAAGAACTGAGTGCTGCCGAACATCCGACTGTATTCTATTTACAACCTCAGCTGTTACACAGCTCATAGCCATCCACTGTCAAAAGTGAGTCACTTTGTTTCACTCTTCTAATATAATCTGTGTCTCACGGTATATAATCTACAAAAAACTAAAAAAAAAACAACATGCTTTCTGGTACTTTCTCCTAATATTTTAAAAAGCATTTTACAAGACCAAAGCTTTCTTACCTGCACCCCTCTCTCCATATCCCAGGTGAGGTGGAATTACTATCTTTCGCCTCTCTCCAACACAGACCCCCAGGAGACCTTGATCCATTCCTGCGATTACATAGCCCATTCCTATATATGTGTCATATGTGTGGTTCCGCTGGTAACTAGCACAAATAGCAGACAAAGGAAATAAAGTTTATGCTGTAACATTGTATTATCACTCACTAAGCAGTTGTCCTTAGTAATCTCAGTATGAAAATATGCTCTATGCTGTAACGTTTTACTACAGTTATTAAGAAGATGTCATTATAATCTCAGCAATACTGCATTTACATTTTTCAAAAATTTGCAAAGCATACACAGTTAGGCTGTTTGGCTATGTGTGCCTATTACTGGAAGGAATGCAAACCAAACATTTTTTTTTAAATCCAGGGCAACTTTTTTATTTGTTTTTAATAGGGTTCAAACCATAAGACACAGGAACATATTTTCAGTGGTTACCATGAGCCTTTTGTTTGGTCAAATGACTTGTTTTTGCTGTATGCATATGGAGGTACTAGGAATCAAACTGAGATAGGTGTGATGCAGCTCATTTACATCTATAAAGTACAGTTTTGTACCTACCATAAATGTAGATGTCAGAGTGTTCACCCTGCTGCAGTCATCACACTTGGGTTATCCTGTCGTCAGGCGGTCCCGCAGTCGGCCGGAATTCCAAAGTCTTGGTCCGGCGTCGGTTGCTGTCGCCTCTTCCCTGACATCAGTGCGCCAGGGGTATATATAATGCAACCGACGCCATTTTCTTCAGTTTTTCTTGCCCCAGATGTCAGGTGCCCCCAAAAAGGTGGTCAGAAATTAGTACCAAATAGAGTAACCTCTGCACAAACACAAAATCCCTTCAGCTATAAGCAAATACATCAGTAAGGTATTGAAGAGATTTAGCCAGTAGATCAGAGGGGATGGAGGGAGGGTAACCTGGACTGCAGCAGGGTGAACACTCGAACATCTACATTTATGGTAGGTACAAAACTGTACTATGTTCATCGTGTTACCCTGCTGCAGTCATCACACTTGGGTTGAATCCCAAAGCTAAGGAAGGGGGGAGGTATCAGAGAGGGTTAGTGGAGGCTATAAGGCCCTGCAGAACTGCAGTGGCGAAGCCCGTCCTGGTCTTAGAGTAAAAAGATAAGTGATAGTGTCTGGTAAAGGTGTGTACTGAACTCCAAGTTGCAGCTTCTAAAATCTCCTTGGTTGGAACCCCCCTTAGAAAGGCTGTAGAAGTAGCTGTTGCCCTGGTAGAGTGGGACCTAATGGTAGCAGGGACTGGTTTCCCATGATGGGTATAGCAGAAACGTATGCAATGACCTATCCCATTTAGAAATGGTTTGTTTTGATATAGCCTTCCCTTGAGAAGCTGTAGCATAGGATAGAAAGAGCTGGTCAGATTTTCTGAAAGCCTTAGTTTTGTCCAAGTAGTAACGAAGTTGCCTGTGAATGTCCAAGGAATGCAGGACTCTCTCACCTTTGTTCTGTGGATTTGGGAAGAAGGTGGGTAAGTGGATGGTTTGATTTAAAGCCACACTGGAAACCACCTTAGGCATAAAGGAAGGATTAGTTCGTAGTGAAACTCTATGAAAAATGAGGAAAGGTTCCACTGCCATTAGTGCCTGTAGCTCTGAGACTCTTCTAGCTGAAGTTATTGCTAGCAGCAGGGCAGTCTTCCATGATAGGAACTGAAGATCTGCAGAGAAAGCTGGTTCAAAGGGAGGTAGCGTTAGTTTTTCCAGAACAAAATTGCGGTCCCATGCTGGTGTAGGAGCTCTCCTGGGTGGTCTAATGTTTTTTGCACCTCTGAGGAACTGCCTTAGAAGAGGATGTGAAAATAAAGGTGGATCCGTGTTGTAGTGAGCTGAAATAGCTGAAGCATGGATTATAATGGAGGAAAAAGAAAGTCCTTTGTGCAACTTCTCAGCTAAGTACTGTAGGCATGTGAGGCTGAATTGTGTCTTAGCCTTTAGCTTGGTTCCAGGCACAAAACCTTTTCCATTTGTCCGAATAAGCCTTCCTGGTGCTTGGTCTCCTGGCTTCCAGAATAACATCCAGAACTGCTTGGGAAAGAGGAGCTGGTTGGATGTTTAGTAGATTTGCCATACAGCCAGATTTAAAGTTTTGAGCTGGCTGTGTAGAATCTGATTGTTTTGTTGTGTGAGCAAATGGGGGATTTGAGGCAATATCCATGGTGGGCTGTGGGCCATATTTCTCAATAGCGGGTACCAGTGCTGGCGTGGCCAGTCTGGGGCTATGAGAATCAGTCGTGGTCTCTCCTTTTTGACTTTCAGAAGAACCTTTGTGAGGAGAGGCAATGGAGGGAAGGCATATACTGTCAGGTTTTTCCAACTGAAAGAGAGTGCGTCCACTTTCCAAGCTTGATGGTGAAATGTCCTTGTACAAAATTTTGTTAGCTGAAAGTTTTGAGGACTGGCAAACAGGTCTATGTCTGGAAGGTCCCATTTTTGAGTTATCATTGCAAATATTTGTGGATCTAGTTTCCACTCGTGGGGATCCTTGATGTTTTTGCTGAGGTCGTCTGCCAATGTGTTCTTCTGTCCTGGCAGGAATTGAGCTTGTAACTGAACTTGGTAAGCCAGAGCTGTGTTCCATAAGATCATTGCTTGCCTGCATAGAGGGTAGGAATGTGTACCCCCTTGTTTGTTTATGTACCACATTACTGTGGTGTTGTCCGTCTTTATTGCCAGTTGTCCTGGATGTAATAGATCCTTGAAGGCTGTCAGAGCTTTCTGTACAGCTAGCATCTCTTTTTGATTTATGTGCAGATTTCTTTGATCTGCAGTCCATAGGCCTTGAACGCATTGCCCTGCCATGTGTGCCCCCCAGGCGTAATCTGAAGCATCTGTTGTGACAGTTTGCCTGGCTGGGGGCAAGGTGAAAGGCTGACCCTTGTTGAGGTGACATGCCTGTGACCACCACAGAAATTCCTGTTGTAGGCAGAGAATGAGAGATATTGTGTCCAAGCTGTGGTTGTGTTGAGACCATACGCTTTTTAGGTACCAATGTAATTTCCGCATATGCAGCTTTGCAAATGGTATTATTAGTATGCAAGATGCCATGAAGCCCAAGGCCTGCAGAATTTTTCTTGCAGTTAATTGGGTCTTTGTTGCCAGTGTCTTGAAATATTGAGTCAGTTGTAGTTAGGAATTTGTGGGAATCAGGCACTCTATAGTATCTGTCAGGCTTAGCCGGAGCAGGAGGTAGAGAGTCTGGGTTGAAACTGGATTCTAAGTAAACATCATCCACAATGTCCAAAAAGTACAGTTTTGTACCTACCATAAATGTAGATGTTCGAAGATCCACATTGCTGCAGTCCTTACATATGGGTAGTCCACTGTCCTCGGTCGGCCCGAATACCAAAGTATAAGGCTGACGTCGGTCAAGGCGCTTAAAACTGACATCAGGACGTCAGGGTACAAAAGCGCATGACCGACGTCATATCCTCAGTCTTTTCTTGCCCCAGATGTCAGAAGGCCCTAAAAAGAAAGGCCAAAACCCAAAGACAGCAAAAAACCAACCAACCACCCCTGCACTAATCCTATTTACAATATTTACAATATTCACAACCCAACCACACAACCGCCTCTAACTACAGAGGGGAAGGAGGGAGGGTAAATTGGACTGCAGCAATGTGGATCTTCGAACATCTACATTTATGGTAGGTACAAAACTGTACTATGTTCTTCATCTCACATTGCTGCAGTCCTTACATATGGGTAGAATCCCAAAGCAGAGGTAAGGGAGGATGGCAAAACTATAAAGCATTAGGAGCTGCCAAAATGCCCTGTAAAATAGCAGTGGCAAAACCAGCCCTAGATTTAGAGTAGAGTGGAAGGTGGTAATGCTTAGAGAAAGTATGCACTGAACTCCAAGTAGCTGCCTCCAAAATATCTTTAGTTGCCAGCCCTTAAAAGCTGTAGAAGTGGCAGTAGCCCTAGTGGAATGAGGCCTAATCCCAGCTGGAATCTCCTTACCATGATGGGAATAACAGAAAGCAATACAAAACCCAATCCACTTAGAAATAGTTTGTTTTGAAACAGGCTTGCCCTGAGAACCCAAAGCAAATGAAACAAATAACTGCTGAGACTGCCTGAACCCTTTAGTTCTGCTCAAATAATATTGCAACTGCCTGTGTATATCCAAAGTGTGCAAAATCTTTTCCCCTTTATTTTGGGGGTTTGCATAAAAAGTAGGCAAATGAATAGTTTGGTTTAAAGCCACACTAGAAACCACTTTAGGCATAAAGGAAGGATTAGTACGCAAAGATACCCTATCCTTATGGAAAATTAAGAAAGGCTCAACCGCCATAAGGGCCTGTAATTCAGAAACCCTTCTCGCAGAGGTAATGGCCAACAAAAAAGCAGTCTTCCATGATAAATATTTCAACTCGGCAGTAGCTGCAGGCTCAAAAGGTTGTAGAGTGAGTTTCTCCAACACAAAATTGAGATCCCAAGCAGGAGTAGGAGCTCTACTTGGGAGTCTTATATTCTTTGCCCCTCTAAGGAATTGCTTAAACAAAGGATGAGAAAACAATGGTGGTTCACAGTCATAGTGAGCAGAAATTGCTGCAGCATGAACCTTAACAGAGGAGAAGGACAAACCTTTGTCCAGTAACTCAGTAAGATATTGAAGAGCCACACTTAAATTAGGCTTAGAAACATCAAATTCCTTTGCTGTACTCCAAAATAAAAATCTCCTCCATTTATCTGCGTACACTTTCCTTGTACTAGGCCTTCTGGCCTCCAAAAGAACATTCAAAACTTGCTGTGGAAGCTGAGACCCTCCAGGGTTTAAAACAGAATATGCCAGGCTGTTAGATGTAGAGAGTGAAGTTTGACATTGAGTAAATGACTGTTCTCCTGAGACAGCAGGTGTGGAATCAAGGCAAAGGCCATGGAGGCTCCGTACCAGACTTCTCAATAATGGGTACCAGTGCTGTCGAGGCCAATCTGGAGCTATTAAAATCATCTTTGGCTTGTCCTGTCTGACCTTCAGGAGTACCTTTGGGAGGAGAGGCAGAGGTGGAAAGGCATACACATGAAGATTGCTCCAATTAAATGAGAGCATCCACTTTCCAAGCTGTGGGATGAAACCTTTTTGTGCAAAACTTTGGCAGCTGGTAGTTTAGTGGAGAAGCGAACAGATCTATGTCTGGAGTTCCCCATAACACTGTCAATTTCTGAAATACATGAGGATCCAATTTCCACTCGTGGGGATCCATAATTTGTCTGCTCAACACATCTGCTAAGGAGTTCTGTGCTCCCGGCAGAAACCTTGCCTGAAGATTTAGCTGTAAACTGAGAGCAGTCTCCCACAAAATCATTGCTTGTCTGCATAGAGGATAAGAATCGTTCCCCTTGCTTGTTGATGTACCACATGACAGTTGTGTTGTCTGTTAGAACCAACACCTGCCCTGGAAGAAGTAAATCCTTGAAAGCTATTAATGCAAATTGGACTGCTAACATCTCCTTCAAGTTGATATGCAGATGTTGAAGTCTGGCAGGCCACGTGTCTTGTACCCACTTTCCATTTAGATGAGCTCCCCAAGCTTTGTCTGAGGCATCTGTCGTTAGAATCTGACTCGCCTCTGGCCGGGTCACAGAGAGTCCCTTGTTTAGGTGACATTCCTGAGCCCACCACAAAAATTCCTTTTGAATGCAAGGTATTATCTGAATGACAGTGTCCATATCTTGGCAGTGCTGTGTCCATACATTTTGAGATACCATTGTAGCTTCCTCATATGCAGTTTGGCATTGGGAAGCACCAGAATACAAGATGCCATGAACCCCAAGGCTTGAAGGACTGTCCTTGCAGTCAGCCTGGACTGATGAGACAATTGATGGAAGTAAAGAAAGATTCTTTTGTTTGTCTGGGGTCAAAAGGCCATCTGGGATGCTGTATTCAGTCTCACACCCAGAAAGCACATGTCCTGAGAGGGTACTAGACTGGACTTTATTTCGTTCACAGAATACCCCAGGCATCTTAGCACTGCTATCACATACTGTAAATGATGAAGAAGTTCGTCCTTTCCTTGGGCCAGAATCAGGCAATCGTCCAAATAAGGATAGATCTGTATTCCTCTTAGCCTGAAGAAAGCTATCACTGGAGCCAGAACCTTCGTGAACACTCTGGGCGCAGTAGATAAGCCAAAGGGCAATGCAGAGAACTGATAATGAGAAGTCCCAGCCAGCGCAGATACTTTCTGCAACTGAGCCTGATAGGAACATGAAGGTAAGCCTCCTTGAGATCCAGAGTCACCATCCAGTGATCTTTGCCCAGCAGAGGTAAAAGCTGTTGTAACGTCAACATTTTGAACTTGGGAATGTCCAGATATGTGTTGAGGATAGATAAATCCAAGATTGGTCTCCACGTGTTCCCTTTCTTTGGTACTAGGAACAGGCGAGAATAAAATCCTAGGCCCACTTCTGGCAGAGGGACCGGTTGTATGGCCCTTATTTGAAGTAGCAGAGAAATTTGTTTGTGAGCCTCTAGTCTTTGCTGAGGTGGAGCGTCCGGCATGCCTTTGAAAGGAGGCAAGGTATGGAAATAAAACTTGTAACCTTGGTGTATGATATCCAATACCCATTTGTCTTGGGTAATCAAATTCCAATTTTCCTTGAAGAGTGCCAACCTTCCTCCCAAAGGAGCTGCCAGGCAAGAAGGATCTGGCAGCTGAAAAGGTAGGTCATTGGGCCTGTTTACGAAAGGACTGGCCCCTGCCCTCACCCGAAGATTGTGCAGGCGAACTCCCTGTTCTAGGTCTGAAAGAACTCTGAGCTCTGCCCCTACCACGTCTAGATCTACCCCTAGACTGAGAATCATAAGAAGGATCCGTCCACCCCTTAGCAGGCCAATTCCTACTAAACTTTGGAGGCTGTACTTGCAAAAAATCTTTAACAGCCTGCATGGACTTAGCCTTGTCTTCCATTTTCTTCAAGACTGACTCCACAGGTGAACCAAACAACACATCAGACTGTAAAGGAGCATCCAAAATCCTTGTCTTAACATGGTCAGATAAATTCTGATCCCTCAGCCATGCGTGCCTGCGAAGAACTGAACCAGTGGCAGCCACCCTAGACGAGGCCTGTACAGCATCAAAACCACATTGTAAAGAATGCTTACCCACCTGCCCTGAGACATGCACCAAATCTTGTAATTCTTTACACTCAATGCCTTCCGCCAGAGCATCCACCTTAGACTTCAATTGAGAAAGAAGATAGTTTTGATATTTCAACATATGAAACTGGCAATTCAAAGCCCTCATAGCTAGGGTAGAAGATGTATAGACTTTCTTTCCCCATCTATCCAAAGCTCTGGCCTCTTTATCTGGAGGAACCGGATTTTTTACAACAGAGGCCTTGACACCCTTAGGTCCCTAACTAACAGTTTCTGGGTCCGCCCTAGGACTCTTATAAAGATATTCATGAGCCTCAGGCACCCTGTAATACCTATCCGGTTTAACAGGAGCAGGAGGCAGAGAATCAGGATTAAGTGAAGCCTCTGCAAACACATCTTCCACAACATCCAGAACAGGAGGTATAGCCAAGGGCCTATGCTGGGGTAAAAGCAAAAATTCCCTAAGCCTTTTCCTGGAATCAGAGAAGTCCTGACCTTCCCACTTAAAATGTTCCCTCATGGAATGAAGAGTCTCTGAAAAAGAGTCGAATCATCTGCATCAGAATCAGAATAAGGAGAGTACTCCTGCAAGTCTTCAGCCGAAGACTCAGAAACATCCGAAGCCTGCTCAAAACTCCCCAACTCTGGGTCCACCCTAGGCCTCTTATCAGGAGGGGCAAAGAACCTCTAATCAGAGTAATCAAATCTTCTGCCATTTTAAGCATGTGCTTCTTGGGCACAGACCCTGCTGCACTAGGAGTGACACCAACAGAAGCTAAACCTGGCCTGCCTCTGGGAGAAGCCTTGGAAACAGAAGGAGGGCTAACCACCCTAGGAAGGGAGGAGTACAGTAACTTGGGAAGCCCCTTCAGCCTGACCTGCCTCCTGAGAGGCCACATCCTGCAATATCAAAGTCTCCCCTGGGACTCCAGAGAAACCTCCGTGGAACCACCGGTTCCACTGGCGCCTCTAAAGAACCGGCGTCCGGAGGGCGACTCTTCTGCCTGGGTTTAACTGCTTTGTCTTTGCTTCTTGAAGAAGCGGGCGGAGAATCCGGCGGCATATTATAATTGCACCGCTTCCGAAGACCAGCCTAGCACAATCGAACCTTAATAGTGCGCTTATTGAACCTAGCACAAAAGCGACACCCAACAACGTCGTGCTCAGGCCCCAAACAAGGAATACACAAAGAATGATAATCCCTATGCGGTATCTGTTTCCCACAAGAAATACAGTTATTCACTTTTTCTGACATCCGGTAAAACACTGAGGCAAGAAAAAAACAAAATATTCCAATAACTTTGATTCGGTCTGAAACTCCGAACTCGAAAAATTTCAGAACGCCCGAGCGGCACTTAACGCTGCTTCTGCATCGGACCATGCGGCAAAAAGACTGAGGATATGGCGTCGGTCATGCGCTTTGTACCCTGGCGTCCTGATGTCAGTCTTAAGCGCCTTGACCGGCGTCAGCCTTATACTTTGGTATTCGGGCCGACCGAGGACAGCGGACTACCCATATGTAAGGACTGCAGCAATGTGAGATGAAGAACATCTGGTGGGATGGTAAGTGGTCTGTGGTGGGGGAGTAAAAGAAACTCTGAGCCTTTTCTTCGAGTCAGAGTAGTCCTGACTTTCCCAGTGAAAATGTTCCCTCATAGTGTGTAAAGTTTCCCCAAAGGAGTAGTCTTCAGGAGGATAAGCTGAGGGAATAGAGTCCTCAGCATCAGAATCTTCATAAGGAGAGAAGGAGTAATCTTGGTCCTCAGAGGAGTCTGAAGAAATGGACACTTGTTCAGAGGATGCATAATCTTCCTCTTGTCTAGGCCTTTTGTCAGGAGGGGGCTGGGAACCCCTGATTAAAGAAATCAAATCTTCAGCCATTTTGAGCATCTGTTTCTTAGGCATGGGGCCTTGAACAGGAGACTGAAGTGCAGTCCTTTTAGATTTAGTAGGAGTCTTCATCTTAGAAAACGTTTTAATGGTGAGGGTCGTCGGTCTGAAAACGCCTTCAGAAACCAATGGCGTTTCTGTAGCATCGACGTCCTTTGTAGCAATGTCGTCGGAAGGGCCTAAACTAAATGGCTGCGTCGGCCTGGTGCATTCCACCAAAACTTCTGTAGCGGTCTCGGGTTCCAGATCTGCAGTAGTCAGGGGCTGCGTCGGAGCCTCACTGAGGACCGGAGACCAGCTCAGCCGAGGCCTCGGAATCTGGCTTAGGCCTGGGCTGTCTGTCCTTATCCTTGCGTTTTTTGTGCATGCCGGTAGTCGGTTGCTCCGACGGCATGGTGTAGTTAAATTTCCTACCGAAGTAGTGTTGTGCGAAATCAAAGCGTCTTTTAATAGTACGCTTATTAAACCTAGCACAAAACAGACAAGTAGTGATGTCGTGGTCTGGGCCTAGGCAAGGTATGCAATAAGAATGAAAATCCTTATGAGGTATTTGCTTCCCACAAGAAATACAATTGTTAACTTTTTCTGACATCGGTCTGAGGCAAGAAAAGTTTCCCCAACGGGGTACTTAGCTTTATAGAAGACTTCGGTCTGAAATTCGAAAATCTCAGGAGTCGGCCGACCGGCACTTGCGAACTGCTTCTGCTTCGGGCACCGCGCGGCAAGAAAGACTGAAGAAAATGGCATCAGTTGCATTATATATACCCCTGGCGCACTGACGTCAGGGAAGAGGCGACAGCAACTGACGCCGGACCAAGACTTTGGAATTCCAGCCGACTGCGGGACCGCCTGACGACAGGATAACCCAAGTGTGATGACTGCAGCACGGTAACATGATGAACATCTTCTTTTTTCATTAACACTCGCCTCTGGTGTTACTGGTCACCTTTCTCTAATTCATTCCCTTAGGTACAACAGTTGGTTATGCCTACTCTGATTTACAATAAGGTGGGTCACATCCTCCCCAGTGAAGATTAAACTAATGTTACAGGTGCAGAAAGAAGACAACAATGGGACAAGAGCTGAGAGGGATTACTGGCAACCATATCATACTACAGACACTGAACTTTTCTAATGTGTCAAACAATTCCTCATGAAAACAAATGCAGACTGACGCTTAAATCTGGGGTTTGCATTTTTTCAATGTGTACTTGCACCCACTGTGAAATCTGTCTGTATCACTGCAAGTTTGGATAAAAGACCACATTGCGCTCTGTAGCCATTAACAGGAAGTAGTGAAGCAGATTCGTGGCAACGCAGTTCCCCCAGTAGCCACGCAGCACCATGACACTAGTTGAACCACAGATATCATCAGTGAACATGGACACACCAAGCCTATACCAATGTCAAAAGTCTAAAGTGTGTGAAAATTTACTTTTCAAACATTGCTAGTACTTGGGTAGTGCAAGATCATGGTACAGTGGGGACCAGGAATTTGCCCTTTCACCACTGTAGTACAATGTTGATGTTGGTATATATGAGCAGCAAGGGGTGATGGGGGTGGAAGGGAACTTGTCCACTTGCAAAAACGTACACTTTCTTTTTGCTGGTTTTGTTTTTTCTGAATCTTTGTGATTCAAACTTTTTTCTGAAGTCTAAACATCCAAACTTTTTATAGTTTAAGCAGTTGACATACATGGGTTGTAGGTTACCCATCAAAAACAACTTTCTGCGAGTTTCATCTTTCAAAGTAAAGTACATCAAAAAATAGTTCTATAAAACACAGCAAATTTATCTTTTAGACTTTTTTTGCATGGATGCAAGCCCCCCTGCCATACCCAAACCCCTGCTAAATTGAATACACAAACTAAGAGATCACACAATACTAAGGAAGTTGTAAAAGCACTTTATCCCAGTATTCTACAATCTTGCAAAAAACTAGACTCTTCATGCACTCTCCCTTTGATGCACATGTTATTTAATCACTTAGATTTGAATAACATGCACATTAAGACTGCATTTTGACCACAACACAGGGAACCATATATAGGTTCATAGGTGTGTACTAGGCTAATGGCCCTAGAGCCTTTACAAGCCTAGCCCATAGGATTACCCTGGCATTGTACCACTCAACATTATTTCCTAGTGCCTCTGTCGAGTAGAGCCACTTGAGTTATCCCCAGGGCGAATTTTCTATTTCCCATCCACTCATCAAGATTTCTCTTGAAGACGGCCAGTGAGGTGTTCTGTTTGACACGTATGGGAAGTCTATTACATACCACGGGAAGTCTCTGGGTTATGAATCTGTCCTTCCAGTATGTTCTGTTGATTGTGGTAATGAGGTTGAGGTCTCTGGAGCGTGTGGTGCGGAGGGATTAGGATTTCTTTAGATGTAGCATTTCTAACAGAGCTGGGTCAGACATAGCTTTGTAAGTCAAGCAGAGATCACCTCTAAGTAGGCGATATGAGACAGAGAATAGTTGGAGTTTTTTGAATCTGTCCATATAGAACAACTGTTTAAGGCCTAGGATCATCTTTGTGAGGTACTTCTGCGGCCTCTCCAGTTGTTGCAGGTGTCTAGTGAGGTACATGCCAAACAGGGCATTGTACTCGATGATTGGCCTAATGAGGGAAGATTAGAGGGAGACAATGACTTCTTTCTTCCTGGATGCAAAACCCTCAGTAATGATTATGACGGTTTTTACTCAGTATCAATGCACTTCACTGAATCAGAAATGAATGAATACACTTGACCAAAAATTTATTTCATAGAATCACATCTGTCTGAAAAAAAAAATTATTGTACCAAACTTATTTTTTGCAACACCCCCCACCTCTTACTTAAATATACTAACCACAGATTTGCACAACAGTGCAGTAAAGAGAAACAAACACAGTGAATCACTGTTGATGCACAGAAAAAACTCATAGAAAACATTATTATTATATACTTACCTTACTTTTTTGCAGACAGCAAGCCCCTTGTATCCTCACACCCCACTACTTAAATAGCTAATGGCACAGTTACACAACAGTTGAGAAAATAGAAAAAAAGACTCCCAATGAATCAATGTTCCTTTATTTTACATTTTTCAGTCAATCATGATTCAGTCAAATGAGTTTTCAGTTAAATGTGATTTCAGACAACTTTGTTCAATTAGTTCTTCTTCAGGGAAATGTGATTCAGTCAAAACAACTGCTACCATACATGAACATAAACTACACACACACACACACACACACACACACACACACACACACACACAGTATAGCACAGCAGACATAACATCACCTCAGATTATTTCTTCATGTATAATCTTTTTTTTTTCCTTTTTTGCTTTCTTGTGTTTTCACAACTTACAGGCACACAACTGCACTTATTACAAGTATCACTTTCATTTTATGACTAAATTGCCATTTAGAGTGGTCATTTCTGGATCTGTAACTTCTTCTTTTGGCTGCTCCAGTTAGGGGTCACCACAGCGGATCATCTGTTTCCATTTCTTCCTGTCCTCTGCATCTTGCTCTGTCACACCAAACACCTGCATGTCCTCTCTCACCACATCCATAAACCTTATCTTAGGCCTTCCTCTTTTCCTGTTACCTGGCAGCTTCATCCTTAGAATCTTTTTCCCAATATACTCTGCATCCCTCCTCAGCACATGTCCAAACCAAAGTAATCTTGCCTCTCTGGCTTTGTCATCAAACCTTCCAACCTGGGCTGACCCTCTAATATACTTATTCCTAATCCTGTCCACCCTCATCACACCCAGTGCAAATCTTAACATGTCTAACTCTGCCATGTCCAGCTCTGACTCCTGCCTTTTTGTCAATGCCACTGTCTCCAACCCATATAACATAGCTGGTCTCACTACCCTCTTGTAGACCTTCCCTTTCACTCTTACTGGTACCAGTCTGTCACAAATCACTCCTCACACTCTTCTCCACCCACTCCATCCTGCCTGTACTCTCTTCTTCACCTTTCTTCCACACTCACCATTACTCTGAACTGCTGATTCCAAGTATTTAAACTCATCCACCTTCACCACCTCTACTCCCTGCATCCTCCCCATTCCTCTATCCTCCCTCTCATTCACACACATATATTCTGTCTTAGTCCTGCTGACCTTCATTCCTCTTCTCTCTAGAGCATATCTCCATCTCTCCAGGGTCTCCTCCACCTGTTCCCTACTCTCACTAGAGATCACAATGTCATCTGCAAACATCATAGTCCACGGGGACTCCTGTCTGATCTTGTCTGTCAACCTGTCCATCACCATTGCAAATAAGAAAGGGCTCAGAGCTGACCCTTGATGTAATCCCACCTCTACCTTAAACACATCCGTCACTCCCACCGCAGACCTCATCGCTGTCACACTACCCTCGTACATATCCTGTACCACTCTTACATACTTCTCTGACACTCCCGACTTCCTCATACAATACCACAACTCCTCTCTAGGCACCCTGTCATATGCTTTTTCTAAGTCCACAAAGACACAGTGCAACTCCTTCTGACCTTCTCTGTACTTCTCCATCAACACTCTCAGAGCAAACATTGTATCTGTAGTGCTCTTTCCTGGCATGAAACCATACGGCTGATCACTAATCATCACCTCCCTTCTTAACCTAGCTTCCACTACTCTTTCCCATAACTTCATGCTGTGACTGATCAATTTAATCCCTCTGTAGTTACTACAGCTCTGCACATCACCCTTATTCTTAAAAATCGGTACCAAAACACTTTTTCTCCATTCCTCAGGCATCCTCTCACTTTCCAAGATTTCATTAAACAATCTAGTTAAAAACTCCACTGCCATTTCACCTAAACACCTCCATGCTTCCACAGGTATGTCATCTGGACCAACAACCTTTCCATTCTTCATCCTCTTCATAGCTATCCTTACTTCCTCCTTGCTAATCCACTGCACTTCATGATTCACTATCCACACATCACCCAACCTTATCTCCCTCTCATTCTCTTCATTCATCAGCCCCTCAAAGTACTCTTTCCATCTGCTCAACACACTCTCTTCACTTGTGAGTACGTTTCCCTCATTATCCTTTATCACCCTTACCTGCTGCACATCTTTACTAGCTTGGTCCCTCTGTCTAGCCAATCAGTACAGGTCCTTTTCTCCCTCCTGAGTGTCCAACCTTTTATACATCTCTTCATATGCCTTATCCTTAGCCTTCGCCACCTCTCTCTTTGCCATGCACCTCATCTCCTTACACTCTTGTCTACTTTCTTCATCTCTCTGACAATCCCACTTCTTCTTTGCTAACCTCTTTCTCTGTATACTCTCCTGTACTTCCTCATTCCACCACCATGTCTCCTTGTCATCCTTCCTCTGTCCAGATATCATATCAAGCACCTTTCTAGCAGTCTCCCTTACTAGCTCTGCTGTAGTTACTCATCTATTTGGTAACTCTTCACTGACACCCAGTGCCTGTCTTAACTCTTCCCTGAACTCCACCTCACAATTACCTTTTTTCAATTTCCACCATTTGATCCTTGGTGCTGCCCTCACACTCCTCCTCCTCTTCTTGATCAACAATGTCATCCTACAAACCACCATCCTATGCTGCCTAACTACACTTTCCCCTGCCACCACTTTACAGTCTCCAATCTCCTTCAGACTGGCCCTTCTACATAAGATATAATCCACCTGTGTGCATCTTCCTCCACTCTTGTATGTCATCCTATGCTCCTCCCTCTTGTTAAAATACGTATTCACCACAGTCATGTCCATCCTTTTCGCAAAATCCACTACCATCTGACCTTCTGCATTCCTTTGCTTAACACCATACCTACCCATCACTTCTTCATCCCCTCTGTTCCCTTCACCAACATGCCCACTGAAATCTGCTCCAATCATCAGTCTCTCACCCTTAGGTACAGTCATCACTACTTCATCCAACTCACTCCAAAAATTTCTTTCTTATCCATCGCACACCCAACTTGTGGAGCATATGCACTAACAACATTCATCATTACACCATCAGTTTCCAGCTTCATAAACACTCTACCCGACACTCTTTTCACCTCGAAAACACTCTTAGTATACGGTTCCTTCAGGATAACTCCTACGCCATTTCTTCTCCCAGCCACACCATGATAAAACAATTTGAACCTGCCTCTGATACACCTAGCCTTGCTCCCCTTCCATCTGGTCTCTTGCAGACACAACATACCAACCTTCCTTCTGTCCATCATATCAGCTAGTTCTCTCCCTATACCAGTCATACTGCCAACATTCAACGTTCCGACTATCACAGTCCTAGCCTTTACCTGCCTTTGGGCATGCCTTCCCCCTCTTTTCCTCCTTCGGCCAACAGTAGCCCAATTTCCACCAGCACCCTGTTGGCCAACAGTACTGGTGGCGGTCATTGTTAACCCGGGCCTCGACCGATCCGATATGTATATCTGTACTGTTGTCCGCATGTATGATTTGGCAAAATTTTACACCTGATGCCCTTCCTGACACAACCCTCCCCATTTATCCGGGCTTGGGACCGGCACAAAGAAATGCACTGACTTGTGCATCCCCAGTGGCTAACAACTGCTGGATTCATCATAACTGAAAATGTAACAACTGTGGTTTGTTTATATTCTATATTTAAGCTATCACTGTAAACACTGTACTTGCCGTTCAGCCCAGCTCACACCTAAAAAGGGTCTTTGGACTAGTGTACCTTCCCGGTTAATACAAATAAACTACTCCAGCTGCATTTCTTAAATTCTTCTACTTTGCTGGGGTTGGGAAAAGAAGGCAGCTCTCCAAGGCACAAGGTGATAAAGGTTGCAATCTGCAGATGCTGACTGTGTGGTAGTGAAGTACCGGTGTTAAATGAATGAAGATACTGCACTCAGGGATGAAGCGCTTCACTGCTTTTTGTGTGGTATTTAACTGTAGCAAGTTGCACTTTGCAACCATAGCAAGCAGTTTACTACAGTTTTGAAAGCAAAAGAGCTGTTTTGTTGGCTCCCCTGGACCCCACCTTCAAGTTGGGTGGGTTCCAGACTGTTGAACTGCACAGGGTACCAGTAACCTAGCTATTGTTCTGCTTTTGCCTCGTTTTTTCCTCAGCCAATACTTTTCATACTTAATAACTTCTCGGTATGAAAACTGATGTATCTGATGTAGGCTTCTCTACTGAAGCTTGTTTATGCTATTGTAATACTGCCATCATATCCTTACACAGTTGTGGCTACCAAAAGTAGACAGTACCCAAAGAAGTCTCACCTGTGGTTTATACAGTTATCACCATTTCCTACTTTAAATGACAATATCCCTCAGACTGCATCTAGTAACCCACTGCTCACCCAGTACATTTCAACTACCCTTTTTTCCACAGCATCCCTGATTTTACTTTATAAGTTTGCCACTTCCATTGTAAAATTTTTGATGTTCTGGTGAACCACTAGCTTACAGTCACAGTCAGTCAATAATGCGAGACATTAAGAGTTTCATATTACTTATTGTGAAGAGAATGCGTGCTGATGTAAAACCTTTAGTCATCTTAACTTAAGTGAATTAAAGAAATTGTCCCTGATGCAGGGCCTTTACACCCCCATTATTTTTGTCTTTGTCTAGAAATTTTCAGCAAAGGATCTAAGAAATATGCCTCTTTCCAGCTATTTTCTAATGCAAGCTAGCAAACATTTAATCAAGTATAATTGTCCTCAGGTTATTCTACTATGTCACAGTTTCCAATACAGCACTTTGCACTGTATCATGGCTGCTTTACCTCAGGTTTTACCAGGGCATAGTCATATTCTTCATTAATACTCAAGCTTCTTAGAGTCCCGTTTAGCCTGCCCACTGCTGCTAGAATGCTTGAGTGACTGTAAATCTCCACAGTATTGCCAGAAAAGGCTGTCTTTCTATTTAGTTGAGTCTGTAGCCAGAAATGAGATCTATTAAAAAGTCTGTAAAGCTACTGAGAATGAATCTACTCAGTATTGATATGTACATACATCCATATATATATATATATATATATATATATATATATATATATATATATATATATATATATATATACACACACACACACACACACACACACACACACACACACACACATACATATTCTCACACACATTTCAGGATCTAATATCTGAGGTTTACTTCTTTGCACTGAACATGCAGGAAGGTGGCCTGTGAGGATGTCAAGGTGGAAGACATTGGTTACAGAATATACAGCTCAATAGTTTAGCTGTATGGCCCTGTACAAGTCAGTGAACAGATACATTTCTAAGTCCAGTTACTCAAATGGGCAGGTTGTACCAAATTATGGAGTTTGTTTGTTTGTGTCTTTCGGCTTTTCCCGGTTAGGGGTCGCCACAGCAGAACTCCGGTCCGCTAATGATTGGTAGTGGATTTTTATGTACCGGGTTACCAGCCCTGACGCACAACCTTCAACGAATGCATGCCCCATTCACATATGCCTCCACACAGAAGAAACTCTAGCTGAGACTCGAACGGGACAACGTCTTGCTATGAGGCGACAATGCTACCGCAGCACCATTATGGAGTAAAAGTACTTAATATAGGGTACAGGGGGCAAACTCTCTTGTATGAGAGGATGTCATCAGGCAAATTGCCATAGGAATCTGCTGGTGAAAATTACTTTCAATGCTGATCAATTACCTGGGCTCAAAGTGCATTATGTGCATTTCTGTAGTGCCAACATCCATATCAGTTTAGTAGGTAAACGTGTATGCACATAAGAATGCACATGTGCATTTGAGTAGATGTTGAGATGTTGTACATCTGTCACTGTGGGCTGTATGCATTCACTAATGTTAATATGGCGATCCACTCAAGAGAATAACTGGAGAAATCCAAGAGGAATTACTTTCTTGCCTTTTTCTGCACCCCTTCCATTCACGTTTTTGTGTCCTTTGTGCATCTCTTTTCTCTGTCAAGTCCCCTAAGGCATTCTGCAGCTTTCTCCTCTCATTCCATAGCAAATCTTGTAACACAGTTAAGCACAACCAAACACACACTAGACACTAAATCTAACCACCTTGTTACACTTGCAATGTTTTATCTTTGCACTGCCCTGAACATTTCAGTCCATGGCGAAAAAGCAGTAGTGCTTTGTATACACTTTTCATTTCTACTGCCTCTATACGCCACTCTTCTGTACTGTGTCTGTGTTTGGCAGAACAGAACAATACATTGTTAGTAGTCAGAAAAGATGCAAAGTATAACAATCATGATGCTAAAGATACTTGTGTGGAATGAAACCTTCTATCACTATAATTTTTTTGTACTAATGCAAAATGACTGCTATGTACATTGACTGTTATGGATATGTATGTCAGCTGTCCTGAATGATGTTGTAACAATCTTACTGTTGATAGTCTAATCCTTTGTGCCTGGGACATAGCAGAAAAAGGTACTGGACCAGTCCAACCACCCACTCAAAAAAAAATGATGAACATAGTTTCATTTCCATTTTTTCAGCTGTGCCACGTTCTCTCTTTCTCTCTGCCATGCAATGTAAAAGACATTAAACTATATGGAAAATGCTGATCAGCAGTAAAATGGTGTCCCTAAAGAGAAAAATAAGCAACAATATTAAGCTTGTGAAGTGGCCAGAGTTCTTGTTATGCAAATTGCAAACTGGACTGGGATTCATAAAGAGGTAGTATAATGTACAGTGCAATACAGTACAAGAAGTGGACACATGTAGACTGTGGCAGATTCAAAGACCCTGAATGTAAGAATGAGCAATGGTCAAGACTGCAGGACATACAGCGTATGCAAATGAGCACACAATGGCATGTAAATGAGAAAGTCCATACAAATGAGCAGCAAAAATATGAAAACAAAGGAGGCCATGGTGCTGGACCAGTTCACAGACATACAAAATGGCAGCACTGCATGCTCACACCCACCTACTTTGAATGTCATGACTTATGAGTAAATGGCGGGAGCCATGTTAAGCCCAGTGGCAGCAATCATTCAATAGCTTCTGATCGCAGCCACCACTGCAGCCAGTGCTTACAGTGCTACTTATCACATCCACTGCAACACTGCCTATTGCACCTACTTGTACAGATTAAGACAATGCAAGCAGCAACTTGCATTTCAACACTGACCAATCAGCAAATAACTGATCACTTCAGAGTGGACAGGAATATACTATGTGATTTAGTTTAACTAAGTAGTCCATAAATGGAATTGAGGGGCTTGGCTCATGCTGAAACCAAAAACATTATGGAATGTGTACTCAGACTTCTACAGGATAAGTTCCACTATGCAGACACCTTGGGGAGGGGGAGGGGATGCCATTACAGCACAGTCCTGACATACACAGCAAAATATATGGAGCGTGCGTCATACTACACAGCATAGTTGTGTGAAAACACTGGAGGAAATACCATTGGCTATGGTATGCCCATTCCAGTGGACAAAAAGATATGTGTAACACTGACCATCCTAGTTAAAGGGAATGTTCCAGAGACCTACAGGATACATGTTAGGTATACTGCAAACATTTGCATGGTAAATTAGTAACCAAGCACTCAACATTATGTTACAACATGTGGAGGAGCATATCTGCTTCTCAAGAACACCAGAGGAGGGATTCTACACCATACATGAAGTCTAGGAGACTGCAAGGTTTCCTGAGGTCCTGGGCATCAAATATTGCACTTGTGTTGTTATTAAGGGCCCACCTTGTCCAGATACACAGGGATACACAAATAGGAAAAGCTACAACTCCCTGAACTGGCAGTGGTCTGTAATATCCAGGCCATTATCTATAATGTGTCCATATGTGCCCATTCATCACCTGAACACTTCACATGATTCATACATCTGGCACACTTTCAAGCAATGCCAATTAATCCTGCAAGGGGAATTCCCAAAGATTCATCTGGTTGGTAGGTACATACACTGCAGAAAAAACAGGCTACACAGATAGATGCTATGCATGTTGAGAGCAATCCACATACAATGTTGAGTCTTGTGTGCTAGGTCAGATGTCAGGCATTCCCTTGAGCCATGGATGATGACTCACATTTGCAACCCATCAACACTGGAAAAAATGACATACAGCATGGCTCATGTTGAAACCAAAAACATTACGGAATGTGTATTCAGACTTCTACAGGATAGGTTCCACTGTGTAGACACCTCGGGGAGGGGGAGGGTTGCTATTACAGCACAGTCCTGACGTACACTGCAAAATATATGGAGCATGTGCCATGCTACATAACACAGTCATGTGAAAACAGATAGCACAGCTGGGTCACACCACAGCAAGACATGCAGTATGTGATGCAGCAGCAATAGTACAGCAAGGAGGTGATACAGGGGAACACAATGCAGCAGCAGAACCATAGCCATGGCAGCAATGGGTGCAATTCATTGCAGAACTGACAAAATGATGACATGTACTCTACATTTATGGACCGTGACACAGATGGCACAGAATAATATGATGCATGCTGTAATACTCACACTATACAAGACAGTGCACAGACTGGACACAATATGCCTTAATTATCAACAGGCTCACAGGCTGGGAGTGGACAAAGTATGGTCATCATTACTAAAATATGAGTTAAGGTCATGGATGAAACTGGTAGCCTTAACACTCTGGGGGGTTGTTGGACGTCAGGATCACACCCTCCAGTGAAAGTGTTGGGGTACCGTCATTACCACTGGCATCCACTCTGCTGGTGGTTAGGGATCACATCCTTCATCAACACAGCTTGGGTGTCACTGCATGGCTGTTACCAATGTCCACTGTGCCAGCCAACCATGTTAGTTCTGGATCAGTATCTGACAAGGGATACAGCATAAATATGGGACCTTGCTGTGGCACACTAAGGAGGCATTCCACTGATACAGCCCAAAAAATGTTCCTTGCAATCAGATATGCAAGACCATATGCCGGTAAGTGACACTGATGTTGCATCTGCAACAGTATACGTCTTTTAATGGGGGACACGCATGAATGCCCACATCACATTCAGACCTTCCTAGGGCCACAGCACAGATCAAATGGCCAGTGGGGGAAGACTGGAAGGTAAATCTACTATGCCACATGAATACATTTCTGGATGTGATGTTTACCACTGAAGACATCAGCAGCATTATTGTCACTCTTTTTTATAATTATTTTTTGGTTCCCTACAGCTGGCCTGACTTCAGGCTTCTCTATTCCCTGTTCCTAGTAATGCCTGTTTCTGCAGCTCCCATACCTTACCAAGTCCTTGGTATGATGCACACCAGGAGGGTCAAATTGTCAGTGTAGAACCTGCTCACAGAGGAGTGTGCTCCATGACAGCATCTAGGAGATGCACCATCCAGGCATACCCTAGATCCTGTAATGGGGAATGCACCATCCAGCCATTGCAGAGTGGGATGGGATAGCTGAGCTACCACACTGTGGCTTGCAGTAAGGCTATTTTTCTTGCTTTAACCCCCCCCCATGTGATAACATTATTTGTTAGGAGAAGGTCGAGGACATGCCCATTCTAACCCCATAGAGCAACCTAACTCCCCAACCCTCCCACATGCCCATCCTGACAATCTCTCTTAATAGGTTCATAGGCAAATACTAGGCTAGCAGCCCTTGTGGGCCATTTTAAGCCTAGCCAATTTCCATTACATGAGAAATAAATCCCGTCTTGTGTTTGTGAGGTAAACAACTTAATCTTCCAGCTCTTATTCAAAGTCTCCATCAGGACTCAGTGAGACCTCCACTCAGAATGCCTCCCTCCTCATGATAGGTAAACCCATCCTCCATAACTGTACCATCAAGTTTTAGAGCTTTCACTAAAACATGGACCACTTGGACACAAGCCACAGTCAAGGCTTTATCCCTCTCTATGCTACCAGTGCAGGTCCCACTATCACCTGATTATGACAATACTCCAGGTCAGTTTACAGTTGTCATACATCCACTCAACAGCTCCACAGCAGTCTGTGTAGCAGCTGTTTGTGTCTGGCTCATGAGCCTCTCCATCTTCTGGTTCTTTCCAACTGCTTTCTGCATAGCAGGTACAGTAATGGAGTCAAGGCAGAGTTGGATTTTCCTGCAACTTTCTTGTGTGGTGGGTATGCCCATAATACAGGAGGCATACATATCAAATGCCGTATCTGGTGGGGATACTGGAGGATATCATGTGGGACTCTCAGTTAAATATGCTACATCAGGCTCCAGTGTGGCCATATGCTCAGTAACAACCTCTACAGAGGCCTCAGTGAGGGAATTATGTCCCTGTCACTGTGACAATGGGTCAATGGACTGTACAGCCTGCAATCTGCCATCATTGTTAGTCACAGTAGCCAAGCTGATGCCATTGTCTGTTGTTCTGCTGGACTGGATCCTCTACTAGTGGAACCTATAAATGCATTAAACATTTAAAACTGTTGTAAGTCCACAGATGTATGCCCCAAGTATATCTCTGTAGCTTGCATAGGTGGAACACATGGTACACAATGTCACAAAATAGATTGAACAAATACCTTTTTAGGTAGAACATATTACCTGCAGACTGGAGGTGTCTAAGGCACATGTGTGCATTTAACTTATGGTCAACACTAACCTCTTGCTTCCCAAATTGACATATACTTCCAAGCCATCATCTTGTATCATAGGAGATTACTAAGCTATCGGCCCAGAGGTCATTTTAAGCCTAGCTGTTTCAACCCAATGTAATACCATAGATGTACTAGCCAATACCCAAGACTGCATTTAGTGATGACTGCCCATGTCCAAGAGGGTTGTGGGTACTATCCCTGGTAAGAATGTACGGTGCCCCATTCACTCATCCAGGTTGCGCTTAAGCAGTGTTATAGAGGTGCTCTGTTTCACATGAATTGGTAGCCTGTTCCAAAGACATGGCAGTCACTGGGAGATAAATCAGTCCCTCCAGCATGTCCTATTTAAGTCCCTGGAACAGGTAGCCCTAGACCCATTTGATTTACAGATATGCAATAAGTTCATTAGATTTGGGTGGTGGGTTGCTCTGTAGGCCAGGCATAAGTCTCCCCTAATAAGTCTATAAGATACGGAGTATAGTGACAGGGATTTTAGTCTGTTTGAGTAAGGCACATGCTGGAGGCCCTTGATCTTCTGTTATAAACCTCTGAGGTCTCTCTAATTGCTGTAGGTGCTTAGTAGAGTAGATACAGAATGGGGTGTTATACTCAATTATGGCCCAGATAAGTACTGAGAATAGGGGGGTTATACTTTTACTTATCAAATGAGCTACGTGGAAAACTTTCCTTACAATGGTAGACATGTGGTGGTTAAGTTCGCGGTCAATCTGTGATCCCAGATCCCTTACCACTTCATGGGTACTTAGGGTATTGTTATTGATTTGATAATGTGAAGTAACATTGTGCTGAAGAGAGTGATGATGCATTTCTTTGCATTCAGTTTCAGACCGTAACTAATACACCAGTCGTTAGTCTGTGTGAGACCATCCTGGAATATACTGACATCATTTGGGGATTCAGTGATTGTACTTAGTTTGCAGTCATCTGCAAACTTGGTCAGCTACAATCCTTTAGATTTGACCTGAACTTCTGAGAAGCATATACCAAACTGTACGGGGCCAGCAATGAGCCCTATGGCACCCTGCTGGTAACAGGTCTACTGGCTGATGTGGAGTCACCCACTTTGATAGTGTGTATCCGGTTTGTGAGCCAGTTGGCAACCCATCTTACAATGAAGGGGTTTACATTCAGTTTGCTAAGTTTATCGGTAATACCCGAATTTGGGATTGTGTCGAAAGCCTTTGCCAAGTTGAGGTATGCTGAATACAGAGATATGCCCTCATCAATGGCCTTGATCCTACTTTCAAAGAAATCCACCAGATTTAACAGGCAGGATCTGCCCTTCATGAATCCAAATTGGAAGGATCTAGGGTTTGAAGTTCACCTATGTCTTTATTTATGAGGTCCATAATGACGATCCATGGCCTTACAGATGAGGCTGGTCAGACCTATGGGTATGTAATTCACCGGGTCTGTTGCTAGTCCACCGTTGAAGAGGGGAATAACTGTGGCTGTTCTCCATTATGCAGGAACAAAGCCTGTGGTTAGGCTATGATTGAAAAGGGTACTTAGTGGTGATGCTAGTTTATGTTTTAGCCTGTTTAGAAGACAGCCACGGATGTCATCTGGTCCCATACAGGCCGTGTTCTTTGCCCTGGACAGGGATTCGAGGACCTGCTCTTCAGATAACGTAAGGTGGGGGAAGTTTGGGGGAGGATTTGCTGTAAGTTAGGAGGGGATAAGGGAGTGAAATTTTCACCAAACCTATCCGCTAGCAGGTTTGTTATCTCCGTAGGGTCAGTGTGTATAATACCGTTGGCCACCAGTTCTGCACATGTTTGGGTCTTACCCTTTAGGTTACGTACATAGCTGTAAAATAAAAGGCCTCATGGGTTATCCTTGGCAGTACTTGCTGGGTTTCTCTCAAAGGAGTTCTTGGAGGATTTGACAAGTCTTATTTGCCTGTTAAGGCTGAGGAGGGTGCTTGTCCATTGTTGGGTCCTTGTCTTTGATTTCTTGGACAGCAACCTTTTTGCATTTATATTTAGAGTTTGCTGATGCTGGAAGTCCACCATACAGCTTGATTTTACTTGGGGCTCTGGCTTTGATTCTATCTGGTACAGCTGAGTTTATACATTTATGCAAGTGATTGTACATGGTTTAGTGTAAGCTTCGCTGTAGTTACCACTTTAGCTTGGGATGTGGCTTGGAATGCATTTATACCTTCACCTAGATGGGTACAGTTTGCCTTGGTGAAGTTTTTTAGTTTGATTTCACCCTTTGTGAGTTCTGGTGATAGTGTCAATTCGAAGGGGACTGATTTGTGGTCAGTTTTAGCTAATGAGGGTCCAACAGTTGCAGCAGTGCATCTGTTTGACATGTTGGTGAGGACCAAACCTAGAATGTTTGTTCCTCTTTTTGGGGTATGGACAATTTGCTTCAGGGCATTTGAATTCACAACATCAGAGAACTTTTGTGCTAGCGAGTTTGGGCTAGATTAGGTTTCTCAGTTGATGGTGGGATAATTGAAATCCCTCATAACCAGTGTGTTCGGTAAAATTTGGATTGTCTTCAGTTTGGTTAAGTTGGCTTTGTGGGTGTTGTGACCCATGGAGAGGATCCATTACTGACTAGGACTTGAATGAGAATCTTACCCACCATAACCTGGACCTGAAGAAACTCTATGGAGTTGTCCAGTCTAACTACACACGAGGCAAACTTATCTCTAATACAGATTGAGACACCACCTCCTTTGGTTTTCACACGATCATTTTGCAGTCTAAAGGTGTGGAAGGCATTGCAGCTTTGCAGGGCCGGGATACTCTCTGAGGCCTTAAACCAGGTTTCTGTGACTGCACAGACATCTAAATCTTTTAGTGATAGAACTGCTTCCAGGGAATGCAGTTTTTGGTTTAAGCTCCTAGCATTTAACAGCATGACCCTTATTTTGTCCCGATTGTTTAATTTCATGTTGATAATGTTGTTTTCGAAACCTTGTCTAAAAAAGGCACTATGGGGGAGGCAAGAGCCTTTGCCAGCAGCCAAAAGCCTGGGGGTGCCAGGTGCAAACTGTCTCTGGCAAAGCAGCAAGGTGTGTTGACCATGGCATCCCAGGCAGACAGGAACTGGATCCCCTTGGAATAACACCAAAAACTAATCCAATTATTGAAATCAATAATTTTTTGTTTATACTGTGGCATCATTCTAGGTGAGGGTAGTATGCTTCTCAAGGCTAGGTACATAACTGCCTGGGACACATACTCAGAGAGCTCAATCATGTCTCTCTTCATATAGTCTAGTGAGGTACGTCTCAGGTCATTCACAACAACATGAACTATGGCAGAGTCCTAACAGGACTTGTTGTTGAGAGACCTGAGTGCATGCATGACTTAGTGAATCCTGGCTCCGGACAGGCAGCTGACTGTGACTTTCTCCTTGTCCAACTTGGTGAGTGGGACATGTGTGTGTCTCACTATTGAGTCTCTAATGAAATGTTTTTGAGTGTTATGCCCTAGGGGTTGGTGGGTGAGTCACTGGTGTTGCTATGTGTCATGAGTGCTACAGAGACTGTGTTAGCTGTAACAGACTTGTGTTTTGGTAAGTTTTTTGAGAGAACCTCTGCATATGTGGATTTTATGTGTTTGATGTGTACTATGTGCATGAGTAGTGGTACTATGTGAATATGTAGTGGTGGGTGAGTTGACAACCTTCTCTGTGTTATTGTTTTGAGTGAGAGAGACCATGGATTCTAGATTCCCGGTGTAAATACATCTCTTGCACTCTGTACTAGACTGTGTTATTAGTGGGTCTATATGACAGTATCGAATGGACTAAATAGCAAATGCTATTTAGTCGATCCGATACTGTAGAAGTGGATATATACAAAAAACACAGGAAGTAGACCACCACGATGAAGGGCAAACAGATTTATTTTAAAAGATGAGCGCTTCTTCAGATCTACTTTTAATCCAAACTACAGGTTGTTTATATATAAAAAAGCTTCCAATTAATCAAACAATAAAACAATTTAAACAATCAATTATTCAATTAAAACTTATTTTTCATTTAAAGCTTCTATTTCATTTTTAAAGTGCTATTGCTTCACTAACATTAACGTGTAGCAATGAAAAACGTATATTTAAAACAAATGTAAGATGATGAGTAAATAAACATAAACTTAGATTAACAGACATGGATACTAGCCTATGCCTAGATAAAAAGTAAAGATATATAAATGTATAGACTTTTTCATGATGGCAACATTTTAGCATCATATTTATCCTAGCCACGTCTGTGCATCTATTTTATTTAAGGCTGCGTCCTTTCAAGAAAGCTCTAAGGCTCACATATTGGTTCAAGCCTGGAGGATAATGTGCTTTAAGTCTCAAAATCCAATTTAATTAATTATTCTCCAGGTCATTAAAACTATCACCCAATCTTATATTGGGTGTAACTTTCTGTAGAACTCTAAGTAAAACTATGTCCTGGATTACTCATGATGTGTTTAGCCAGTGCACTTTTTGAATCATTCTTCTTAATATCGTAAGTATGTTCGTATATCCTTTCTTTTAAGTGTCTCATTGTCATTCCTACATAAAATGCTTGACAGAATTTACAGTCAGCTAAATATATAAGATTCTTATCTTCACATGTTGCCACTAACCTTGGCTCAAACCTAAAGTCTATCTTAGGATGTATGAAGACTTGTTCTGTGACTATCATTTCACACATATTACACTTTCCACACGGAAAAGTGCCTAATTTCTCAGGTTTGGCTCTTTTATAATCATCCATACGCTCAACACACAGTAGTCTTCTCAAATTCTTACTATTACGATAGACAAAAGAAGGTGTATGACCTACTATATTTGTTATTTCTGGGTCTGTCATGAGTATATGCCAATTTCTCCATATGATATGACTGTAGAAGTGGCAAAATAGCGAAGTCACAGAACATCAAATTTTTTCCAAGGGAAAAAATTCGGTGGGCCATTTTTGGGACTTTGCCATTTCCTCCACTATGATGCGATCTCAGAGTTGGTATATTTAAGAAGGGGGTGTGGGGGGGCACAGCCCCCTTCTTAAATTTGTGTAAGTTTTTTTTTTTTTTTTTTTTTTTTTTTACGGAGCAGCAATGGTAAAAAATTTGCTGTTCTGTTTGTTCGATGTTTTGTTGTTTAGATATTATGGGTACGATGAAATAGCATTCACTATTTTCATCCTACGATATTATGGGTACAATGAAATAACGTTCACTATTTTCATCCTACGATAATATAATATAGATGCGTTATTAGTAGAAGGTTGCCTATGTGACCTGTTTGGGACCCTGGTGCCCTCTTCTGACCCTCAGAATGGGAGATACAGCTCCACTGTTGATGGCAGATAGAAGGTCACCTGTGGTAACTGCATGGCAAGTGCATATTCAGGTGGATGCAGACATGTGCAAGCAGCTGGATGCCTGCATTGTCAAGATGCAGCACTTCTGGAGTAACTTGGGAAGTCAGTTAAGCAGCAAGCACCAGCCAGTGGGCCACCAGGGGAGCAACCAGCCCATGATATTTGCCACCAAGGTGTGAGATGCCTGGGTATGTTGCCCTTTGGGCTGGCCTTGCAATCAGCTATGACAGCAGCCCATCCTATTCCTTTCCCATAGTTATCCCTCCCTTCTGTGTGTTTCCCCAAACCTTGCTCATGTCCATTCCTTTCCATCAGGAGTTATCCACCCTCTATCTGTATCTATCCATACACTGTCCATCCATATTTTACATGCATATAACCTCTGTCTAAGTGCTCCATGTTTACATGCACCCTGCTATTTGCCACTTTCCCGCTATCCCACCCAAAGCCATCCCTTGATACTTTCCCCATCTACCCTTCTCTTTTAATAATGAAATAGGATATATATATATCTATATCTATCTATCTATCTATATATCTATCTATCTATATATATATATATATATATCTATATATATATATATATATATATATATATATATATATATATATATATATATATATATATATATATCTATATATATATATATATATACCCTAAATATATACTCCTCCCCCACAACCCATTACATATTAGATACTCTTGTGTTTTTTCCTCTACTTACTGCACTTCCTCTTCCTGCTTTCTTGTCTAACACTCCCCATTTATCTTATAAACAGCATTGCCATTATTAAACACACACACACACACACACACACAGGTCTTCATTCCTGTTGGTCAGTGTTCTTTGCTATGCTATCCCAAATGGCTCTTAGTGCTGCCAGCTGTCACTAGTTAACTGCAGCACTGCATGTAGCTGCTTGGACTAATTAATTTACAGAAGGACAGTTTGGCACGCCTTCATGCACATTGTCTGTGCTTGCTGTAACAGTGCTACTCCTCCAGTATGCCAGTATAGTACTACTGTACATGCTACAGCTGCCTGCCTGTTAATTATGTGGCTTTTAATTGGCAAGTCAGCACCATCCATTATCTGTTACGTCAATAATTAGTTTTTGGAAACGGCACAAGGCAAAGGTGGACTGTGCTACTCTACAAATCATATTCTTTTTTATTTTAATACATTTATTTAATTATCAGTTAAGACATAGGCAAGCATACATTTACATAAAAGAAAGAAAACTCTTTTGTATATTTATCATCAAACTAACTTTACATACATTGATAAATTCCTGCCTTCCCTTAAACTTCACTCTTCCTCCAAAACATTACACTGCATGTACTGTTCCTACAGTTTCCATTTTTCTATATAATTTGTTCCCACCCTTTTCTAAAGCTCCACTTCCAGTTCTTTTATCTCTGTCACAATACTCAATAATTTACACAAAGTTGGTTCAGAGTGATTTCCATTTTCTAGTAAATGCTTTTTTGGCAGCTACAGAATTAAACTTAACAAGCCCTGACTATGTCTAGGCCATTCCGATTCTGTATCCCATCTCAAAAAATAATTTCCTTAGTTCCACCTATTTGCTCACCAAATATTTATGACAGACTACTCTGTAAGGGAATTTATAAAGTCTGCCAACTCATTATACCCCCAAAATATATGTTCCCAGTTACTTCTTTCTTTCCCCATCATACCTCCAACATTTGCCATCTGCCTGAGAAAAAATTCTTTGGAGTCTGATTGGTAATATTTGCATCAATATTTTTATACCCCAAACAAAATACCTAAATTTTCTAATCTTTGTTGCATATTTGGGATCCATATGTATGTCTTCCCAATGTTTCCTAGTGAATTGCTTATCCAAACTCTCTTTCCAATCTTTTCTAACATCAACAACAGTGGTATTTTCTTACACTCTGCTTCCCTTTGTATCATCATTGTTCCATTAATGTTGTCAAATGTGTATCTCCACTCCACAAAACCACACTGATCGATATCCATCAATTTTGGAAACACCTTTGCCATTATTTTAGATATTACAGACATACACACATTATAATCAAGAGTTTAAAATTGAAATGGGCCTATGTGAAGCTAGATCTGATGGGTCTCTACCATCTTTAAGTATTATAGCCACAGATTTCTTCCAGGATGCTGGCACTTCCCCCTTCTTTTAAAACACTGTTAAACAAAACCTTTAAGATCTTTATCACTTTCTTCCCTCCTAGCTTCCAAACTTCCACAATAATATAATCTACTGTTGGAGACTTTCCTACAGAGTGATTGTATGTCACCATTTTATCTCATCTCATCATATCTTAACTGTTAATTGTTGAGCCTCATATGTACCTCTACCCTTGGCATACTTAAATCTTCCATAAGTATTTCCATTTTTGATCCTTCTTAATTTCCACATTTCTCTGCTTTATACAAATTTTCATTAATTTCCAAAATATCTCTTAATACCTCTACAGGATCTCTGGTTATTTTTCATGATACAGGCTCCTTAAGTTTGGCAACAACTATTTACTTTCTGTTGCCTAAGTTGTTGTAATTACTTTCTGTTGCCTAAGTTGTTGTAATAATAACTCGAGAAAATACAAAGTTTTATCAAAAAACAGTTGCTTAACAGCAATCTTTCTAAATTCATGGATATTATCCAGATACTCTTTTATTGTCTCTCTAGTACTTTGCAATTGCACCTCTTCTTGTTCTGTGAGATTCCCCTTATTCTGCAATACTTTAACCTCTGGCAGTCCTCTAAATTATTGATATTTCTTAGCCATATTTCTTTTTCTTTTATTTGTATTTTATTCTTAAATTCCATTTTCATTTTCTCCCACTCATTAGCCATAACATCTGAAGAAATGTTCATCTTCTCTAATAACGCTTGAATAATTTCCACTACTCATTCCTTAAATTCCTCTCTTTTTAACAGATATGAAGGGAGGCACCAGTGTCTCATTTTTACTTCATTATCCTGCATTTATCTTACTTGGTATCGCTGCATGACCCGAAATAATTATTGGATGTGTGTTGAAGCTTTCAATTAAATGCACATGTTCATGTAAAATACAATTTCTGTCTAGACTAGCCCATTTACCTTACCTTGGGAATAATATGCAATTTCTCTCCAGGAACCTACTGCTCACTTTCTATCTTCCATATTAAATATTTTCATAAACTTCTTCAGAATTCTACCCTCTTTTGTTGTATGTTCCCTTCTGGGTCCCCCAGAAAAATCCTCACTCAATTTCCAGTCCGCTCCTATAAGTAATATTCCCTGCTGAAAGCTGCTTATTTCTCCTTAAATTTTCTTAAGCTTCATAACAGCAGTTTTAGGTACAATATAAATACATGTCAGTGTAACCGTCCTCCCTTGCCAGTAGCCCTTTATTATCACAAATCTGCCACGGTTAGCTTTATTTTTTTTCCTTTTCTATTACTATTAGAGTTTCTCTAGTAATTAGTATAAGCACTGCCCTTTTCCTTTGTCCCTGATACTCTGCTGAATATCCTTCCTTAATTCCTTTCTTTATCAAATTCACACGCTCATTTCCTTCCAAGTGTGTCTCCTATAGCATTGTTATCTGGACTTACTTTGTATTTCTTACTAAAACTCAGACATATTTCCTTTTCATCTATACCTGTGAGGACATTTACCTTCCAAAACAATATGGTTAGTGTAGCCATCACGATAAGAAGTTATTATCCCCACATACTATATAGGATAGCTTTTTTAAAAATTTTATTTTCAGTTTTTGTGTTACATGCAACCACTAATGTTTGGCTGGCTGAGCTTATACACAGTTGTTTCTTGTCATCCCCATTTGAACCTGTCATATTTTACAAGACTTATTGTTTTAATGAAAATCCTCAAACAGAAAACCAAACACACCCCCAGAACACCCCCATAACCTATCAACTTAAAACAAACACAAAAAAATATGCTCATCTTCAAATGATGAAATTTAACCCTCCTGATAGGAACAATTGCTCCAAATAAACAGCTGCAGATGCAGGCAAAATCTAACCTAAAATTAAGGTTATCCATGCTAAGACTCATATTACAGCCTGCACTCCTACTTACACTAATTGCTGTCTGTTCCTGTCTTATCTTTATTCCCCTCCCAGATGTGGGAAACAGCTTGTATGTTTTCAAAAACATTAACTTTCAGCCTTAAAAAAGTATTCTGGATTTTACTGCATACCAGTCAGCTTGCCTCCATGGAAACCTAAAAATAAAATGTACATCTGTCCTCAGCTACAGATTTCTCAAGCTCAACATTTATGTTAAATAAAAACTTTTCATTACATTCAGTGTTCTCTTATTTACTTGCTTCCCAAAAACTTACATTAAGCCAAGGGCCTTAATCTAGGCAGTCACCATTGCAAAAGTTAGAAAAAAACATATCAGTTCTACATATATTATAATCTATGCACTTTTATACCCCATCTCTCACGCAAGCAAGTCACAATTACAGCATATTAACTTAAACAGGCCTTTGTTCAGCTTTTATTCTCTTTTTACACTGCAATGCCTACATTTCTTAAAAGTGAAAAAGAAAAAGAAAGGTGCTTGCTTACTTTAGTATGTTTATCACACACAGCAATAACTAAAAATGCTTTACTCTATAACATGCATTTTCATGAAATGCTTTATACAAATACAGTCAAGATCAAAACTGTTTACACTCACAATTACATTTTCCTTTACTTTTACTGTCCTTCCAGTTAATGACATGACATGGGGTATATGCTTTTCAGTCCTCCACAAGTTTGACAAAGTCAACAAAAGTCCAGCCTTTCCCTTTTTTCTTGTAAAGCCATATTTCACAAATGTGACTGCTGCTTTAAATCTTACATTTATTCACTAATTTCAGTACTGCTTTTGGTTGCACTGGTTTTCTTCTTGTTCATCTCCATCTACCATCCCCAGACTCTGGTTCAAGTTCGAGGAACTTTAGATTCTTCTAGTTGAGTCATTTCCTTTTTCTGTCTTTCACGCATTTTCCTTTGGAAGTCTGAAAAAATGTTTCACTGACAAAGTCCCTCTATGAGCTTTACTTTCAAAAGAATGAAAAGCAGAGACCCCTTCTGTTTGTTGGCTCACTTTTTGTTGAACAAACTTTTGTATTTCCCCCTTAGTCTGATCAGCAAAGACATTTATTCGTTTTAAAATCTGGAAGCTAATTAGAAGGAACAGGTGAGTGATATCTGCTTCAATTTAGTATGTCTCTAGTGACTGTCCAAAACAGAATGGCGTTTGTGGGATGCTGTTGTATACAGAGAACCAACAGTGGTGTCCAAGAAGCATTTCCACTTCAGGAATAGTTCTTTGGAATTCCCGACTATCAGTTTTTACATTCTCTACTTTCTTAGAAAAAAGTACGACACTTCCATTTGCTATTTTTCCTGCAACATCAGTTTAGATGCAGTTGACTTATAAAATGTCTTTGATTGCTTCTTTATAACTTCCCATATTACCGGACAGCTTCACAGAATCTGGTTTCCTGATTTACCAACTTCAGCTTTGGATTGTGCGTTTTCCCATGATTTTTGGGTTCTTACCATAACCCGTAGATATGCTAATTTTCTGCAGTTTGTATACCAGTATTATTTCTACATCTGTTGATTTCTTTCCAGTATTCTCTTTATATTTGCAATGTTTGCTATTAACCTTTCTGTGGGCAGTACATAAGTATTAAACTCCTGTCACACTGCATGGAAGTGCTGGAGAAGGGCACTGATAAAAATACACAGACTAGTAGAAATCAAGATGGAATATGAGCAGCTCAAATACAGACCAAGATGCAATACAAACAACTTAATGTTTGTAGTGAGAAAGATGGTGGAAAATACTCTGGAGATGAGGTAAGAGTCTAACCTGGCATTGTTATATTTGGAGAAATATAACACGGTCCCAACAAGACAGTCCTGCAATGGTTTAAGTTCTGGAAATAATGACAGAATCAGTGCAGACTCTGTAGAGGGATCCAGTGAAAAAAAGTATGAACAGTGTTTGGACTCACAGGCAGGTTCCAGTAGCACTGGATGAGTATCAACGCTAAGCTTCTTTTCATTCCTGTGATGAACTATATCAACAAACAGGTCAGGCAGGACAGATTAACATAGTGTCTGTATGTGGATAATGTGACAGTACAAGCAGATTCTGAAAAGGAACTTCATCAAATGACAGGAAACCTAAATGCAAAACTGAAGGCACAGGAGATGGAACAAAATACAGACAAGACAATGGTCATGGCAGCACATGTGGAGAATAAGACAACTTAAAAATGAGTTAGAAAGGAAAATGGCAGAACAGCATAACAGCTTCAAGTACCTGGAGGTGTATTTGAGGAGAAGGGAAGTGTAAATGAGGAGGTCAGAACTATGCGGCCAAATGTCACAAAGAATAATGTGCTATATGTGACATAAGAATGCCAAAGAAGTTGAAAAGTAAATTCTACTTAAGAGTGGTGAGACCAGTGCTTCTGTGTGGAAAAGAAACCTGGGAAGTGAAAGCACAACAGTTGAGGAAGTTTGAGGTGATAGACATGAAGCTAATGACATGGGTAGCAGGATGCACACTGTGAGACAGATGGAAGAAACATGTACATATTGGCAAAAGCCATGGAAGCCCCAGTTACAGACAAGGTCAAGAAAAACAGATAGTGGTAATTTTAATTTGGTAAAGCAGACTTGGGAGAGACAGGATGAAGAGAAGATAAGGACATCCAGCCAAAAGATGGATGAATTGCATGACAAAACAGCTAAGACAGGTGGGCATGTCTGTTGAAGATGGTAGGAAATTTACACTGAATAGACAGAAGTGGTAACAGTTGACACAACATGCCAACTTTATGAACAAAAATGGGAAATGGGGTTGATAACAATAATGATATCTGTTTGAGGTTTAACTTTCCCACATTTACCTGTATATAAAACTCACACCTTTCTTATTTCTACTCCCAGGCTGTGTCTAAAATATATGCACCAAACATGGCTGACAAGACATCTATAACACTCTCACCATACTGTCCACTACTTACCTCATTTTCTCTCTCACCTCAGTGTTACTACTGCTCATAATATCTATATCTATATCTATATCTATATATATATATATATATATATATATATATATATATAGGAAATCTCATTTGTTCATAACTATTATTTAATATGTACACAGTACTAATTTTATTATTCTCACAGTGATCTTTACTGAAATGATTGTGTGATTTTTCTTTTTTGAACTTGTATCTACTAGAAAACAATATTGAATATTTCTTTGTATACACTAACTGGGTCTATATTAGTGAGCCAAGATGTGATTTCAGCGAACACCGAATCATCGACCCCTAACCAGGGAAAATCGCTTCGGTCATTCGCTGAATTTACCAAGGGCAAGTAAATACTTGTCCTGCAGCACAATGGACCAATATCTAAGTAAATTGTACCCACCCAAGTGAGGGGCAGCACCCTCCACACCCTCCTAACTATATATACCAACTCCGAGATTGCACTACAGTGGAGAAAAGGGAAAAGTTGTGTAGTTGGCCAACTACTTCTTTGCCCTTGGTAAATTCAGCAAATTGCTGAAGTGATTTTCACTGGATAGGAGTCGATGATTAGGTGTTTGCTGAAATCACATTTTGGCGAACTAATATAGACCCAACTAACTGGATGATGTGCATTCTGCATCTTACTATATTTATACTATTTATTTCTGTGGCACTTTCCTCCCTGGGCATCCACTGAAAATGGGCTTCTGGCCCAGTCAGACCTTCCCGGTAAACAAATGTAAATAAATAAATTATACACACACGCACACACACATGCACACAGACACACACACACACTTACTTGAATTTTGGCACCAACAACATGGCTGAATAAGATCGACTGCTTTTTAAACTTCTGCTCATTAACAGTTGTGTTGGTGAGAGACTAAATCCCTGCAGTGGGGTGTTCCTTTCTTCCAAAATTGTTAAATGAAAATCATCAAAACCTTTGCTGCTGATGTTTCTCATAACATTTTTCTTTGTTTGGATAGTTCTTCGTAACTGTTCACTGAACTGAGGACACTGTGGATTGGACATTATATGCCTAAATTCCTAGTTGTGCACAAATCCGCTGTATTCTTGACTTGTGTATTGTGGATCTTTGCCAGAGAAAATAAAGATAAAATCAGTTATCTCCTTTCTAAATAATATAGGCTTTAATGCACTAAACACCCTGCATTTGTGCCTGCCAGTTTGATTATTTAAGGGAACTTGGAATAATAATCCACATAATCCATAATAATCCCTGAAATGGAACCAATCTGTATCCACTCAACTCTAAAAGAAATCTGAAACTGGGAATGTTAGCATCATTGCCTTTCATTTGTTGTTATAATATGTATGTATATGTATAATTACGCTTCGATGGTGATTGTACTTCTGGTACTTTTTACTTCAATAAAGTACGACCTTCTAGAATCTGAACTTCGACTACGTTGATTTTTTGCCACCACGGCGAGCAGAGCTCCTTAGCCGAGCCACATTTACGTTGTTTTGCCTGTTTTTTCTGTGTGTTTCATCTTTGATTTCTAGCTGCCACACTAGCGGTTCCTCTCACCAGGCAACCTGACCAGCCGGAACTACGACCTGTATACAAAGCCTTTCTAAAGGCTTTACTCATCCTTCAACCACAAGCGCTCGGGTATGCACAGCCTTTCTCAAGGCTTTACCAGTAGCCCAGCTTCTTCACCACCCACCCTACCTTTATTAAGGTAGCCTACCTGGTCATCCATTTGTTCTTGGCTTCCCTAGAGTATTTTATTCGTAGACATTTTTCCTCCTCTGCATAGGAGTTTAAATACCCAGGTCCCACAGACAATCATTTTCCTGCTGGGCAAACCAATATATTCTGAAAATTCCATCTGGTGCCAATATATTGCTGTGCACCGTTGTCCTGCCCTACCTTGCATTTAAAAATGGTACACCTCTCTTCACCTGCCCATACACTTCTAACTTAGACAACATTTAAAAATGCTACCACGCAAAAGTAAATGTTTACTTGTTGGCCACACAGATTATATCTGGCTACTAGCTGGCTTTCAAGTCGGCAGCTTCTGTACTATGTTTAAGAGGCATCATGGTTAGTAAGAGATGTCCTGCTCCATTAATGTGATCTTGAAGCTTAATATCCTTCCTGTAACCTTGATGAGTATTTCTAAGGAAAATGTAAAAGCCTTGCTACTAAGCAGATTCTGTCTGGTTATACTCCAGTTTCTTCAGAAATCTACTGTCCCAGAGAGTTGTGGCAGATGGGTTCCCTTCTTCAATATGTGGCCCCTTGGTCAGCACTCTTCCTGTAGGGGTCAGTGTTTTTGAGGCAAACCACATGGGATATATTCCTCAAAAGCAGAAGTAGAGCAAAGGATTCTTGGGGTCTGGATTTTTTTTAAGTATATTTTAATATCTACAGCTTCCTCCTCAGAAATAGACAGCACTATTAAATGATTCCTAGGGTTCTCAGTTTCCTCAGACCGTCTTTCTTCTTTTACCCTACATAATCTTGAAGTCTTCAGGAAATAATTACATCATCCATTCACTCATTCATTTGTAGATTTTCCACTTTTGTCCAACTCAAGGTTGGGAACCGTCAGCTTAGCTCCTCTAACTGGGCATAGAGAAGAGAAACTAATGCCACGCAGGATGCCACTCTATTAATAGATGCACACACACACACACACACACACACACACACACACACATATATATATACTGACACACACAAAGACACAGACATGCAAACACACAAGCAATTCACATATATCAGACAAGCCTATAAGTAATTTGCAGGATCAACATTTCACCAATGACATATTTTTGGAATGTAAACAGAAACCATAGCACCCATTGAAAATCCATGTTGACACACAAAGGACATCAGATATTGTGCACAAATCATTTCAGATAGGAAATGAACTGGAAAACCAAGATGTGAGGTACGTATGCTGACTGCTGTACCACTACATTTTACAAAATTTTCAGACAGTGGAAAGCATTTCTTTAGGTCTGTGATTGATGTGGATGCTGTGGGGTTTTATCTGAGGATGCTGAGAGTAATAAAAGAGGAGTTTTTAATGACATGCCAAAGTTTTAAGTCAGCAACCCATTCTCTCTTTTGCAAGGCTGTGCTCACTCTGCGAAATATGCAAAATAATTTCTTAAATAAGGTCCTCTTCCCTTTAAGAGGTGAGGGTTTCAGGTGGTTCCTATTCTCCTTCAGAGGAATGGGATCCAGGTACTTCCTGTGCTAATCTTAACTGCCTCTGTAAGCATGTCCTGCTTAGTGAAAGCAAAGCACATTCATCGCTATCTTTAAATCTTACTATGCAGCTCGACTGAAGAAACTCCAGCTGTACTCGTGTTGCATACCGCCTACTCAGAGGTGATCTCTGCCTGACATACAAGGCCATGTCCAACCCAGAAATAATGGACATGCTCTACCTAAAGAAAACCCATCCCCTTGAGCCACATGCTCCAGGGATCTAAACCTCACCACAACAATAAATAGGATGTGCTAGAGGGATAGATTCCTGTCCCAGAGACTTCCCATGTTCTGGAACAGGATTCCAATCTACATTAGGCAGAGCTCCTTGCTAACCCTCTTCAAGAGAAACCTTGACGAGTGGATGGGAAAAGTACAGGTGTGTACACTTACCATAAATGTAGATGTTCGAGTGTATTCACTGTTGCAGTCATTATATTTGGGTTATCTGCTTGCAGGTAGCCCTCAGTCGACCTGATTAACAAAGTCTTCGGCCCTGCGTTGGTTGCTGTCTCTTCTTCCGTAACGTCAGGGGTATAAAACATGCAGCCGACGTCACTACATCAGTTTTTCTTGCCCCAGATGTCAAGTGCCCCCCTAATGGGAAGCAATTAAATCGATAAATATACAAGGTTATACCTCAAACAAAAAAGCAAATACACCAAAAAGCTTTTAAGCATTGAAAAGGAGAGAAGAGGTATAGCCAAACGAAGTCGGGGGCTGGAGGGAAGGTAACCAAGACTGTTGCAGTTACACTCGAACATCTACATTTATGGTAAGTGTACACAACTGTACTATGTTCTTCGTGTTTCACTGTTGCAGTCATTACATTTGGGTAGATTCCCAAAGCTAAGGATGGGAGGAGGAATTTAGATGGCATTATGACCAGCTATAAGGCCTTGCAAAACTGCAGTGGCAAAGCCAGCTCTGGGTTTAGAGAAAATTGGCAAATGGTAATACTTGGATGCACAGAACTGCAGGTAGCAGCTTCTAGGATGTCCCGGGTAGGTACGCCTCTGAAAAAGGCTGTAAAGGTAGATGCAGCCCTGGGTGAGTGGGATCTGATACCCTGTGGGATAGGTTTTCCATGGTGCTTATAGCAGAAGTGAATTGCAATGGCCTATCCATTTGGAGATGGTTCGCTTTGAAACAGCCTTCCGCTCTGTCCCTGCAGCAAATGCCACCAGCAGTTGTTCAGATTTCCTTTGAGGTTTAGACCTGTCCAAGGAGAATCTAAGTTGTCTGTGCACATCTAAGGAGTGCAGTATCCGTTCCCCTTTGTTCTGTGGATTAGGAAAGAAGGTAGGCAAATGAATGGACTGATTAAAGGCCAGAGTGGATACCACCTTTGGCATGAAAGAGGGATTAGTCCTGAGGGACACCCTGTCTGCATGAAAGATGATGAAAGGCTCCACCGCCATAAGGGCCTGTAATTCAGACACCCTTCTTGCTGAAGTGATGGCTAAAAGGGAAGCTGTTTTCCAGGAAAGGAATTTTAAATCTGCAGTAGCAGCTGGCTCAAAAACAGGAAGGGTGAGTTTCTCCAATACAAAGTTAAGGTCCCAGGCTGGAGTTGGAGCTCTCCTGGGTGGTCTTAAATTGTTGGCCCCTCTGAGGAACTGCTTGAGCAGTGGAAGAGAGAAGAGGGGAGGTTCTGTGTTATAATGAGCTGAAATGGCTGAGGCGTGAATTTTTACTGATGAAAAAGACAGGCCCTTGTGAAGCATCTCAGTTAAGTATTGTAAAATCTGAGGTAAATTGGGCACTGCTGTGCTCATCCCTTGAGATTGGTTCCAGGCACAGAATCTTTTCTCTTTTTCAGCATAAGATTTTCTAGCACTAGGCCTCCTTTCCACTAAAATGACATCCATCACTGGTTTACTGAGGGATGGTAAAGGAGAACTTAGGTAATTAGCCAGGCTGCTATGTTCAGTGTTTGAAGCGGAGGGTGCAGAATCTGGTTCTCCTGCTGACAAAGCAGGGTAGGAGTCTGAGGCAGGTGCCATGGGGCCAACAATGACACACTGCACAGGAGGGGTCACCAGTGTTGGTGTGGCCAGGCTGGTGCAATCAACATCATCCTTGGTTTGTCTTGTTTTGATCTTTAGTAGTACTTTGGAGAGCAGAGACAGAGGAGAAAAGACATAAACTGATAAGTTTTTCCAGCTGAAGGGCAAAACATCCACTTTCCAAGCTTGTCTGTGGGGAGTTCCCGCACACAATTTTTCCAATTGATAGTTCTGGGGGGAGGCAAACAGGTCTATATCTGGCCTCCCCCATTTGCTTGTCAACATGTTGAAAATCCGGTTTCAGCTTCCACTCGTGTGGGTCCATGAGGGTTCTGCTTAGTCCATCTGCCAGTGTATTTAGTTTTCCTGGCAGGAATTAAGCTTGTAGATGTACTTGGCAGGCTGTGTTCCACAATGCCATGGCTAGTCTGCAGAGGGGGTAAGAATGTGTACCCCCCCCCTGCTTGTTTATGTACCACATAACAGTGGTGTTGTCTGTCTTTACCATTAATTGTCCTGGAAGAATGTGGTCCTTGAAGGCTGTCAGAGCATTCTGTACAGCTAACATTTCTTTATGACTGATGTGAAGGTGCATTTGAATTGTGTTCCATTTGCCCTGAATGCACTTCCCTGCCAGGTGCGCCCCCCCCCCCCATGCATAGTCTGAAGCATCTGTTAGGGCTTTAGGCGGCAGGGGGTAGTGTGAATGGTAGTCCCTTGTTTTGGTGGCAGGCCTCTGCCCACCAAAAGAACTCTAGGAGTAGACAAGGAATGATAGGAATCATTGCTTCTAGATCGTGAGAATGTTGACACCATAGGCTTTTTAGATACCATTGTAGTTTCCTCATATGCAGTCTTGCATATGGAATTAGAAGAATGCAGGAGGCCATGAACCCAAGGCTTGTAGTATTTGCCTTGCAGATAGCAGGGTTTTGTGACCACTTGTTTGAAGTAGGTTGTCAAGTGAATTTGTTTCTCTAGCATGAGGAAAGCCATCTAGGAAGTTGTATTCAAGCTTGCTCCCAGGAATATAATTTGTTGACAGGGTACCAGGTGTGATTTCTTTTCATTTATGGTGTACCCCAGACATCTCCTATACACATATCTTTCTTTTTTCCTATTTTATTCTTTTAACAATACCTGTACTACTAAGACATGCCCTCTTTATCTTGTACCTTTTCCCTAATCGACTTGACATTGCCTCTTTTTAATAACCAACTTCTACTATATTACTCTATCCATTCTGTTACTCTATCTACAACACTACCCCTTTTACCTTCCTCTTTCTATCTTATACAAATGTCCTAAGTTCTGTGTTTGCTTGTATATCCATTACACTGTGTACTTTTTCTCCATGCCTATTCCTAAATATTCTGTAACAGACTATCAGTTATGGGTGAATATGTGTTTGTATTTGACAATTTACTGTTAATTATCATGTAGTAGATAGTAGAGCTTTTCCTTGCCTATTCCTAAATATTCTGTATCATACTGTCAGTCATGTGTGAATATGTGTATGTATTTGACAATTTACTGTTAATTATCATGTAGTAGATAGTGGAGCTTTTCTCCTCGGGCCTCCACTGAAAATGGACATGTATCCAGCTGGACCAGCCCGGTTAACAAATGTAAAATAAATAAATAAATAAATAAAAGTTAGCACCCTCTGTACAAAAGCCAGATGATTCAAAAGTATGTCCTGGTTTTCTGCCTAAATTAGACAATCGTCCAGGTATTGGTATATTTGAATAATTCTTTGCCTGCAAAATGCAATGACTGGAGCTAGGCATTTTGTGAATACCCTGAGCGCAGTAGATAAGCCAAAGGGCAGTGCAGAGAACTGATAGTGCGTGTAGCCTGCTTTGAAGCGTAGGTATCTTCTGCAAGATTTTCTGATTGGAATGTGCAGGTATGCTTCCTTTAAATTTAGTGTTGCCAACCAGGCATCTTTGCTTAGCATAGGAAGCAACTGAAGAGTCAGCATCTTGAATTTTGGAATCACCAAAAAGGTGTTTAGAGTAGGCAGGTCCAGGATAGGACGCCATGAATTGTCTTTTCTGGGTACCAGGAAAAATCTCGAGTAGAAACCTTGTCCCTTTTTCTCTTCTGGTACCAACTGAATAGCCCCTATGCTTAAGAGAGAGTACTTGCTTTTGGGCCTCTGCCCACTGCTTTGGAAGTAGATCTGGCCAACAACTTGGAGTTGGTGACATCTGGAAGTGAAATCTGTATCCTCGGGATACTATATTTAAAACTCATTTGTCCTAGGTAATGAGTCCCCAGTTCTTTGCATGAAGTGCAATCTTTCCCCCCAAAGGGGCAGTTAGTTGAAAAGTGCTTGGAAGTTTTAAAAGAAGTCATTGGGAAAGTTTACCATGGGGGGGTTTATTACTCCCAAATTTAGAAGTGGAGGCCCCCCACTGCTTAGTCCTGTGCGTCCCTTGGGACTGAAGCCTGGGTGCTCTGCTGGATCTGGGTTTGGACTGAGAAGGTCTGAAAGAGGCAGGAAAGGATCAATTCTTAGAAGGCCAATGCCTACTAAATCTTGGAGGTTGTACTTGTAAAAAGTCTTTAACAGTTTGCATAGATTTAGCTTTTTCCTCCATCTTTTTAAGAACTTCTTCTGCCTTGTTGCCAAACAGGTGGCCCTGACTTAAGGGAGCATCTAGTAATTTCACTTTAACATGATCTGGCAAGGATTGCTCCTTAAGCCAAGCATGCCTTCTAAGTACAGACCCAGTTACCGCAGCCCTGCAAGATGCCTCTAGTGAATCAAAACCACATTGCAATGTATGTTTACCAACTTGTTCAGCAGAATGCATAAAATCCTGTAAATCCTTTTTTTCAGCACAACCAGGAATCAACATAATTTTCTGTTTAAGCAATCCAATGATATGCAGCTGATACTTTAACATATGAAACTGGCACTTCAAGGCCCTAATGGCCAAAGTTACAGAAGTTTATACCTTCTTACCCCATCTATCCAGTGCCCTGGAGTCTCTATCAGAGGGGGTAGGATTTTTGGCAATAGTAGCTTTAATGCCCTTGGGTCCCTGTGAAATGGTTTCAGGATCCGCAGTAGGATTTTTGAAAAGGAGCTTGTAAGAATCAGGAACCCTGTAATATCTATCAGGCTTTCTGGAAGCAGGAGGTAAAGAGTCAGGGGCCATGCTAGATTCCGAAAAGGCATCATCAACAATGTCCATTATAGGAGGTATAGCTAAAGGCCTGTGCTGGGGCAGGAGTAAGAAATCCCTAAGCCTCTTTTTAGAATCAGAGAAATCCTGACTTTCCCAACGTAAAAGCTCCCTGAGAGTATGCAAGGTTTCACCAAAAAAGAAATCCTCTGGGGGGGAAGCAGAGGGAATAGAGTCCTCAGCATCAGAATCCTCATAGGTAGATAAGGGTAAATCCTGGTCATCAGAGGAAACAGAAATTTCAGAATTCTGGCCAGCAGTATCGAAAACAAACTTAGTCCTAGGTCTCTTAGAGGGGGAAGGTTGGCTTCCCCTGATTAAAGTAATAAGGGCTTCAGTAATTCTTATCATTTGTTCTATAGGCATAGAGGCCTGACCATGCGGTCTGGGGGTCAGTTTTCTAGGCATGGTTCGAGTTTTAGGCCTTGAAGAGGAAGATGGAGCCGGTTTAATATGCAAGTCAGTAGGCCTGAATACACCCTCAGAAGCCGGTGCCTGCACAGTGGCTCTGGACTCATCCAAGGTAGAGACATCTGCAGGTTCCACAGTTGAAGCATCTCGCGGCATATTGGACTCCGAATGGGTCTCAGTAGAGGCCTGCGAATCTGAAGTAGCGGGTATCAGGGGCTGCGAAAGTGCCTCACTGAGTACCGGCGAACTGGGCAGCCTGTCTCTGTCTTTATCTTTGCGTTTTTTCGGAATGTCGGTAGACGGATGGCTTACCGAAGACATATCAGGATAACTGAACTGAGCACCAAAAAGTTAGAAGTGCAAATATACTGATGACGGATAGTTTGTGGTTTAAATAAGGCACAAAACCGACAGCGAGGTATGCCGTGGTTAGGGCCTAGGCAAGGAATACAGTACGAATGAAAATCTTTATGAGGTATTTGCTTTCCACAATAAATGCAATTATTTATTTTTACTGACATCGGTTTAGAGCAAGAAAAAGTTTCCCCAATGGGGTACTTGGCTTTTAGTTGAACACTTCGGTTCTGAAACAAAAATTTCAGGCGTTGGCCGACCGGCACTTGCGAACTGCTTTTGCTTTGGGCACCGCACGGCAAGAAAGACTGATGTAATGACATCGGCTGCATGTTTTATACCCCTGATGACCTGACATCATGGAAGAAGAGACAGCAACTGACGCAGGACCCAAGACTTTGTTAATCAGGCCGACTGAAGGCTACCCGCAAGCAGATAACCCAAATGTAATGACTGCAACAGTGAAACACAAAGAACATCAGAAAGTTTACCCCAGGGATCACTTCAATGGCTTTGTTGGACAGAGGCACAGGGAACTCATCTAAGGGTGGCGGCGAAAGCCAACACATTCCAGCTAGGCTTATAAATGCCTTCGGGCAGATAGTCTAGTACCTACCTATGAACCTATGAATGGATGGGAAACTGAAAACGTACAACAAGCCTAGCCCCCCCCCCCACATTCCCTTTTGGATAGGTGGAGTAATTAGTCGGGTGTACCAGTGGAACTGTAGTGGACATTCTTCAAAGACTTAAATGGTCTATTACTTAGTAGCAAACAATAAACTTATGAACCTACATGCAACGCAACATGGTGCAAAAGTCCATAATCCTAACACATCAGTTCTTGATTCCCTTGGGTCCTTTTCCTTCCCTGGCAGATGTAGGTATGCCATTTATGCCTGCTTGCATGTTTTGAGTTCAAGTCCCACAGCTGTTTTTTTTTCGGGTTTTGAATGGAGGAGCAGTATTTCCAGTTTGCAGGTCTCACTTTTGGTTATTTGATATGGTAACTGCACACAGGGTTTTTGTTTATTGACTAGACCAGCCATTACTGCTCTCAGAATACCAGGCATCCATATGCCTTTTATGTTTATTGTCTGATAGTAGGTCAGCTACAGCCTTCACCTTAACAGTTGGTTTGTTAATTGTCTAGTTTCATGGAGTCTCATTTTCCTTGGAATCACACCCCCAGAAATGGCAAAGCATTTCTGTTTGCTGTAGAGGGAAATGATTTCTCTTCTTACAAACAAACCTGCCATTTGTTTATTGGCATCTTGCCCATGTGATGTGTTCAGGCTTTTCATTGTTCTCTTGAGAGTCACAGTTTTGCATTGTCAGTACAGTCTCCCCAGGTGGCTTTATTGGCAGAATGGCTTCTGGTTTAGCTTTTTTTCTGGATGGTGTTAATACAGCCTCTGGATACTACTATTAAAACAGCCTCTGGATATTAGTATTGATACAGCCTCTGGATACTAATATTAATACAGCCTCTGGATACTAGTATTGATACAGCCTCTGGATATTAGTATTAATACAGCCTCTGGATACTACTATTAATGCAGCCTCTGGACAAAAGTATTAATACAGCCTCTGGAAACTAGTATTAGTACAGCCTCTGGATACTACAATTAATACAGCCTCTTTTTTAGTGAACGACACAATTGCTGAGTGCAGTAATACTCTTTTTTTATAGTTTATTGGAGGTGGGGGACCTATAAATCCCCATTTGTAGTGCTACTAACATAAAAATAAAAATACCACTTCAGAGTCTACTAATATTCTTCAAGTAACAAATGTGTAACTTATTAATGTCTACACCCAGATGTTAGATCTAAAGGAAGACCAGCTTCTCTTCCTGCAACACACAGGGATGGGAAAGACCTGACAGCAGTCAATGTGCTGAAAAGAGTATGACAGTTATTTGTATCACAGAGTTCCACCTATAATGTTGAAAACATCCTCAAGGATAAGTGTATAGTTTAGGAATCTCAAAAGGTCTAAGATTCCTGCTCCTCAGAAAAAGCCTTGCCTTGTGCTGTATTTTTTAATTATAAAAAGAAACTATGGCACCACTTTACAATAAACAGGAAGGGAAACAAACAAAAAATGTGACAGAACTAAAACGTACATTCTTTTGAGTGTCACTATACATTACTTAGTCTCTCTTTTAAAATGGGTAAACATACCTGGTGTCAAACACTGCTCCATCCATAAATGTTCCATTGTAGTGGTATCTGACAAAGTCTCCTACTCCAGTCTTCCGACTGCAGGTTTCTGGAATAATCTGATCGGTAACAGTTATGCTGTCTTTGGGGTTGTGAAAGTCAATCAGATGAACATCAAACACCAGACTTGCATGTGGCGGTATAACTGTACCTATTAATGAAATCTGTTATCAGTGGATTGTATTATTTACTTGAATAACTAACAATATGAAAAGTACATTTGTGTAAGTAACCTATCAAACTAGCAGACATTCAGATAGATCACTGTTGCAGTATTCATGACTTCTGGGACTTCTCAAGTAGGTGCCCCGTCCACCCGGTCAGTCTTTATGAGCTCAGGTTCCTTTGCATACATGGCATAGACACACTTGTAGCCCTAGAAGATAATGCTGGTATAAGAAGTAGGTATGCTAACATAATCTTCACAGCTTTCTTGCCCCTAAACACAGAAGGCTTCTTGTCTACAGCCCTATGCCAAATAACCCTAGGACAAGTTAAAAGCAAAACCTGACAGATACCTACCAAAGCCTAGTTCATGAGCTCATGGAGAGGTCACACTCTGTGTTAGAGGCCAATCTATGTTCAGAACTCTAGCCTACTCAAAAGAGGAAAATGTATAAGCAGAAGGGAAAGGAAGGGATCCCACCCCACCCAGGAATTGAGAAGAGAGTGCTCATTGTTGGGATGGTGGGTGGGAATAGGTACTGCACCAGTGATCTATCGGAACATCTGCTACTGTGATAAGTTATCTACATAGTTTTAATATCTTCGTCATTAGATCACTGTTGCAGTAGTATTCATTACTTCTGGGATGTCTCCCAGAGCTTAAATGGACTGGGTGGTGGAAAGAAGCTGCCTGGCATTGCAAAGGATGCCCTGAAGGACAGCCTTGGTAAACCCTGTTCTAGCCCTGGAGAAGGTGTCTAATTTGTTGTGTTTGCTGAATGTGAGGACAATGCCTGCAAAAGGCCACTGTGGTGGCTGCTGTCCTGGTAGAGGGAGCTTTCACTGGATCAGACAATTCTGGCCACTGCTGTGCTAGAAGAAAATAATAAAATGACAGTCATCTGGAGATAACCTGTTTTGTCATCTGCTGCTCTTTCCTCTTATCATCAAAAAGAGATTAAAAAAACTACTCAGTTTAACTGAAGTCCTTAGTCCCATCAAGGTAAAACTCTGAGCTGCCAATACATATCTGGAGAGTGCAACTTTCCTTCCCCCCTGTTCTGAGGGGTGGTAGATGGTCTGATTGTGGGTTAACTGTAAGAATACTTTTGACATTTTGACATGAAGGAAGGGTGAGCTGTAAGGCTTACCCTATCCTTGTGCAAAACCAGAAAATGAGTAGTTGAGTATTAATGCTTACAGCTCCAAGAGTTTCCTAGCTGAGGTTATGGGTACTAGAAGGTCAGTCTTCCTGGAGAGGAACTTCAAAGGAGTGTTAGATGCTGACTCAAAAGGAACCTGGGTAAGCTTTTTTAGTACATAGTTCAGGTCCTAGTAGGATATCACTCTTTTCTTTGGTGGCTGAATGTGCACAACTCCCTTGAGGAACTTGTAAAATTGAAAACAAAAATAAAAAACAGCCAGGATTTACAGTACTATCATTACAAGTGTACAATGCATTTTCAGAACAGACATTAATCCATTTGTTTAAACAAACATCACTCATCAGTGATAACCCCTTCTGTTCCCCCTCCCACCTCGACCTTTCCAATAATGGTGTTGAACATTCCTGCCTGTTTGTCCCTTGTTTAACAATCTCTCCGATCTCCTAAGTTCGGTCTGGTGTTCTAAAAAACATTCAGAGTCAACATTTTCACCAAATTTATTTTGTTCAACACTGACAGCCCGATCATCAATCAAAAAGGTATTAACTTTTAGTTTAGTACCCGGTGGATAAGCACAGTTATTCTTATAGTCAAGAGTGTCTCTATTAAGTTTTTTGTGTTTAATAGTGAGATTTTTGTTAACAAACGTCTCAACACTCGAGTACTTTATTAAAACTTTCTTTTTGTTGAGAAAAAAGTAAGTCACTCGTAATACTGGCATTAAGGCTATTGATTTCTTCTTGTAATTTTGCAAGTTTAATCTCATTGTTGTTAATTATAATATTCAACATTTCCATACCTGTTTTGTTGTATAACAAAATCAGTTCACGATATTAAAAGTGGAAACTTTCATTTATCCTCTGGTGGCTATTTTTTATTTTTGTTTTCAATTTTACAAGTTTTCTTTATCCGTTTGGATTGTTTCATATTTTACTGTTTAATTCGGCCCTGGGGACGACCGTTGGTCTGTTCATTTGATACGCAAGATTTTTCATCTATTCAGTATGGAGAGTGTGCTTAATGAACTGGCCAGCGTTGTGGAGAAATTAAAAAGCTCCACTCCGGTGTGATGGTGGAAGGGAGAGAAACTAGTAACAACAGCCCTACAAATTCACAGATGCAACTTTTTCTTTACATTCACCGATCAATGGTGGATCGACGAATGACAATGTTGCATCAACTTCGTATAGAAACGCTGTGGCTAGACAACAAATTCAAAGTGGAACGTTGTAGACAGTGAACACCAACCAGGTCAATGCTACAGGGCAATGTGATTTTAAATCGTGGTTTCAGGAACCGACATTTGAGGCGGATCTCTCAGGCCTGAAGGAGGCGAGAAGATCTTTACCAACATTAAAAGAACAAATCTTTAATTTTGAAAAGCTGTGTATAAAATTTAGAGTTATTCAACTGGATAACTTGTTTCTCAAGAAATCATTGGCTTTGAACCAAGTGCCAAAAGGTATGCGGTTATGGAAACTCCCTATGGGAGTAGAAACAGGGACAGCAGCGTATCGTGAACTGATTTTGTTATACAACAAAACAGGTTTGGAAATGTTGAATATTATAATTAACAACAATGAGATTAAACTTGCAAAATTACAAGAAGAAATCAATAGCCTTAATGCCAGTATTACGAGTGACTTACTTTTTTCTCAACAAAAAGAACGTTTTGATAAAGTACTCAAGAGTGTTGAGATGTTTGTTAACAAAAATCTCACCATTAAACACAAAAAAACTTGAGACACTCTTGACTATAAGAATAACTGTGCTTATCCACCGGGTACTAAACGAAAAGTTAATACCTTTTTGATTGATGATCGGGCTGTCAGTGTTGAACAAAATAAATTTGGTGAAAATGTTGACTCTGATGAATGTTTTTTAGAACACCAGCCCGAACTGAGGAGATCAGAGAGATTGTTAAACAAGGGACAAACAGGCAGGAATTTTCAACACCATTATTGGAAAGGTCGAGGTGGGAGGGGGAACAGAAGTGGTTATCAATGACAACGAGTGATGTTTGTTTAAACAAATGGATTAATGTCTGTTCTGAAAATGCATTGTACACTTGTAATGATAGTACTGTAAATCCTGGATTATTGAATGTTAGTGAAATTTTTGAAATAGCGAATGAGCAACACGTATCTAGAAGTTATCTCAATAATGAATGTACATTAGACAACTGTGTTTTGTTGAATTTCAGTAGTCCTGGAGATAATATATTTTTCATTATCAACAACACATCTGTGAGTCATAAAGTGTGTAAGAGAAATGGCTTTTATATTTACAACTATACTGACATGGAAATAAGTGATGTCCATTTTGATTTATTGAGTAAGGGTATACATTTTGTACCCACCTATAGATTGGATATTGCTCAAGTTTTGATTAATCTTAAACTTTACATGAGACAGTTAAATTTAAAAATGTTTTTTTTCTTACAACAAAGGAAACACCATTTAAACAGAATTTAATATGCCCCTCAAGAAAAGTAGTACATTCAACCCCCCATCAAACCCAGAGGTTATTACCTTAGAGAGATGTGTGGAAACTGTGTTTAGAAAAGTTTTGTTACAAGACAAAAATGTTTAAGGACAACCTGACAAAAGATGAAAGGTTGTTTATGAAAAATCTATCTCAAAATCAACAATATAGGTTTATGAAACCGAACAAGGGTGGGGGGATGGTAATTATGACTACAATGGATTATTCGAGTAGGATGATGCATATTCTAAACGATGAAATAACTTATAGGAGAGTATCAAAAATGAAGTAAATAGGGCATATTTAAAGATTGATCTCTTCCTTCAGGATGAATTATTTCAGAGTGTTATCAATGAAACAGAATACAATTATTTAACAGTAAAATTTCCAACTTTACCAGTTATGTTTGGTATTCCCAAGGTCCACAAAGAAGTTAGAAACCCTCCATTTAGACCAATTGTTGCAGCTAGGGGTTCTAAGACTGAACCCCTTGCTTCCTTTGAGGACACTTGGTCAAAAATAGCAGTAGAAGAGACTGGGCATATTTTGAGAGACTCATGGCATTGCCTTGAGAGGCTTAGGCAAGTTAAAGATAACAATAATTTTGTTTTCATGACAGTGGATCTAGTTAATCTATTCACAGTCATTCCTCATGAACAAGGACTGGCTATGTTTTACGAGAGTCTCTCAAAAAGTAAAATGACAGATAAAAATAAAACAAATTTGTTAATAGATCTTATGGAAATTATACTAAAAAACGTTATCAGTTTTGAAGGAGAAATTTACCAGCAGTTAACTGGTGTAGCAATGGGAGCCAAATGTGCTCCCGTGTTTTCTAATTTAGTATTACTTGCATGGGAAAATTTGTTTATTTTTTCATCTGAATACAAATATAAGATCCTGTTATATAACAGATTTTTAGATGACGTGTTGATTTTGTGGAAAGGTGATGAAACATCTATTGTGGAGTTCACTGAATATTTAAATACTACAACGGATTTTTAAATGTACCTACTTTTGGCCTAAGGAAGAGATTCATTTTCTTGATATAACTATAAAGAAAACATCACAAGGTTTATGTAGTAATATTTATAGAAAAGAATCATATTCCAACTCACTTTTACATTTTAATAGTAGTCACCCTTATCATCAAAGAAAAGGGATTATAAAGGGACAGATGGTGAGAACATCTAGGTTGGTTAGTGATAACTTAACCTTTAAGGATGAATTATACAAGTTGATGTTCTTAGATAGGGGTTATCCCTTAAAATTATTATTAAACATCAAAAGAGAGATATGAGAAAAAGGGAAACATGTTACACCCCTATTTTACGGAATGTGACATCTATTACATCTAGTTATAGTAACCTACAAAAACTAGGTGCTGCATTTGTACTCAAATATAATGATAGGGCTTATGATTTGGTGACATGTTTGAGGAATGCTTGGAAATTTTGTTTTAGTGACAACATTAAGGTAACTTTAGGATCTGAACCACTGATAGCATATAGTAGAGAGAATAACTTAAAAGGTATTTTTGAAAGAGAAGTTAATGCTGGGAGAAAGTCTTGTATGAAGAAATGTGGCATGTGCAAATGTTGTAGGTATATTAATGAAGGTCCATATTTATGTGTATATGATTATAAATACACTATTTCATGTCCAGGGATATGTAATTGCAACACTAAAAGCATTGTTTATGTTGCTTCATGTATTTCATGTGATGGATTTTATGTGGGTAAAACCATTCGGAGATTACATGATAGGATTTCTGAACATTTGAGATGCATTAACAGAAATGATGAGCATAATGCACTTTATTTACATTAAAAAAAAATGTAAGAATTTTAAAAAGTTTGTATTTTTTATTATAGACCGAGTAGTCATGAGTGAAAGGGGCTGTGATATTAGCAATAAAGTTGGAGCCGTGGTAACAACTTGGCAACTTAGACTTAATGCCTTGAAGTCACCCGGTTTAAATGATGCTGTTTCCTTGATGCCTATTTTAAAACTAAAGGCAAATCATATTTAATTTGGAAACAACATTATTAAATCTATGATGATGATCAGTACATAGTAAACAATAATCAAGTTAGGTTACACATTTAAATACAATTGTTAGATTATTTTTAGTGCAGTTTAGTCACTCATTGATTTTATCACAATGTATGGGTTATAATTTATGTATCCTGCCTGTGAATCTGTGTGATTTTAAATATAACATAACTTGATTTGGTTATTTTTGTATGAATTTATACACAATATATAACATTCAATATTTTATAGAATGTTAAAAAACTTTTTAAAAAAAAGTATAAAATAAGGTGGATTGTGTGTGGATTGATGGATTTTTCATTAACCAATTTTGTTAAACCATCTGGTTGGGTGGTATTGTAATTAATCAATCAATTAGTTGTTTGTATATTTAAAAAGTTGTGGATGTTATACCAAATGACTCTGAGGAAGCCAGTGGTTGAAGCCTGGTGAAAGCGCTTAGTCATTTGGTTATTTTGTTCTTGGTGGCGTACTGAAAGTGGAGACTTTCGTTTATTCTCTGGTGGATGTTTTTTTATTTTTGTTTTCAATTTTACAAGTTTTCTTTGTCTGTTTGGATTGTTTCATATTTCCCCTGAGGAACTGTTTAACCTGGGATAGGCTAGATAAGGGTGGATCCAAAGGCAAACAAGCACAAATAGCTGAAAGGTGATTGTTAATGGAGATGTATGTTAGTCGGGCATTAAACAAGTCACTTGGGTATTTTAGGATCAGGGGCACCTCTGTTTTCCTGTCTTATCTGACATCAGGAAGAGCACCTTCTCCATCTGCAGATATTGGATACCCTTATGGTTGGTCTCCTATGTTCCCTGAAATTTTTGACAATGCTCCAATGTACTGATGCCAGAAGGGTATTAAAACACTATCCTCCAATCTCTTAGCTTCAATGTCTGCAAGATAGGAAGGACTACAGATCACCTTATCCTAACATACCCTGGTGTGCTTTGTAACATCCTTCTGGAATATCTATTTGCATAGAAAACCAATGCTGTTTTGGCTAAAACAGGGGCAGGAGAAGCATCTTTGTTTTTTTTTCTTTCCTCACCATCTGGAGGACCCTGTGAATCCAGGGAAAGGGGGTGAAATGCAAACAGAAACTGCCCTGTCCATGTTATGAAGGCATCGGCCACTCAGGCCTCCTTGCATGGGCTCATGGAGCAAAACAGATTCAGCTGTTTTCTGTCAAAGCAATAAGATCTATCTGTGGAACACCCCATCTGTGGACTAGTTATAGGAAGAGATCTGGCATAACATCCACTCATGAGGGTCTGTCTTGGTCATACTTAGTCTGTCTGCCACTGAGTTTAGTTCTGAAGGGAGTTATAATGCAACCAGAAATATACTGTGCTAGGCAGCCACTTCAGAAGTTATCATTTAGGTAATGAGACACTTTCTTGTGCATACAGTTGGTTGAGGACACATGGCTGACATGGAATTTCAGCCGCAGAAATATGCACTTGATTACTGAAGCTGTGAGCATGATGCTGCAAACTTGTTTTGCGCTCAAAGTGAAGTTGCAAGAGCCATAAATCTCTGCAGCTGAATTTCACTTCAGCCTTGTCTCCTTGACCAAATGTGCCTCCCACAGGGAAATGTCTTGTGACCTATAAGCCTGTACCCCTTTTTCCTGTTGTTTTTTTGATGTACCATTTGGTACTATCACTACATGGAAGGTCCGCTCTTACCAAAGCTGGATCATTGCTCTCAGGCCCTGGAAGACAGCCAGGATCTCTTTTATTTTGATATGCTTTTTCTTCTTCTTCTGGTAATCCCATTAGCTCTGTAATGGAAAACACTGGGAGGAAGTTCCCCAAACAAAGTCAGAGGAATCTGTGTACATGGACTGCTTGGGAGTTCTTGGAAAAAGGGGAGACTATAATAAGCTTCACTTGTGTTATGCATCAATGCAATTATCTTGTTATGAAGGGTAGAATGGGAAGTTGTGGGGCTAATGGGTGGAAGTTTTGGGTCCAGACAGCTCAGGGTACCAGTCCCATTTTGTATATGGAGCTTGGACAGGTGACTCATCACGATAGTGGAGGCAATCCATCCCAGAGCTCTTAGGAACTTTCTGGCCATTGTCTTGTTTTGGTTGCGAGTTCAGATTTATGTCCATGGTTAATTCTCCACCTTCTCTGGTAGGAGGAGAGAAGTCTGCATGGAGATGTCCAAGAAGGACCCCGAAAGACTATCCACTGGGAGGGCACCAAGGAGAACTTTTTCAGATTCAAGGTGAAACTCATCCTCTGAAAAGAGTTTTTTGTGAATTACGTGGTTGCCAGTACTTCCACTTTAGAAGCCCCCTGAATCAGGCTGTCTTCCAAATAGGAGATAAATGCAGATATCCTACAACCTGCAGATGGTGATGACTGGGGCCAAATATTTGGTGAAGACCCTTGGTATGATGGATAACCCAAAGGGCAATGTGGCAAATTGATAATGATAATCCCAAACCAGAAAACTGAGAAACTGCATGTGAATATTTTGAATGGGGATGGGCAGATAGGTATCCTTCAGGTTTAGTATGACCATATATATACATGTTTGGGTGCAGAAAAGGCTACAGAGCCTGTATAAGAATCCTAATTTGGCAGATAACATGAGAACTTAATATGAGCTGCTACAGTGATGGCCATCAGTGTGAGCAGTTATCTGATCTGATGCAGTGATGGATAGTTGCATGAGTAATTACCTGAGCTGCTGTAGTGATGGTCAGCAACATGAGTAACTATCTGAGCTGTTGTAGTGATAGCTAATCACGAGTAACTATCTGAGCTGCAGCACTGATAGCCAGCAGCATGAGTAACCATCTGAGCTGCTGCAGTGATAGCAAGTTGCATGAGTAACTATCTGAACTGCTGCAGTGATGGCTAGTTGCATGAGTAGCTATGTGAACTGCTGTAGTGATGGCTACTTGCATGAGTAACTATCTGAGCTGCTGCAGTGATGGCCATTAGAATGAGCAGCTATCTAAGCTGCTGCAGTGATGGCTACTTGCATGAGCAACTATCTGAACTGCTGCAGTGATGGCTACTTGGCATGAGCAACTATCTAAGTTGCTGCAGTGATGGCCAGCAGTATGAGTAACTATCTGAGCTGCTGCAGTAATGTCCAGTAGCATAAGTAACTCTGAGCTGCTGCAGTGATGGTCAATAGCATGAGTAACTATCTGAGCTAATGCAGTGAAGGCCAGTAGTAGTAGTATGAGTTTCAGTATCAGAAACTGCTGCATTGCTGACTAGCAATGTATACAAACACAGTGTGTCAGTGTAGGCCAGAAGTGAGAGTAAGGGGACTGCTGCAATGCCAGTCAGTAGTGGAAGTAAACTGGGCTGATGTACTGCTAATAATTTATTTTCAGCATGGCACAGGCTCTAACCAGAGGTGTATTTAGCTCTTCAGGTACCCAGGACTATTCCCTGATATGGCACCTACCCCTAAACTTTAAGCTGAGGACAACAAAAAAGTCCTTTTTTCCTTTAAACTGTTATACAGTTAAACCTGTAGCAAACTACTTATTACAGCTAATAGGGACTGCTGCCTAGACTACAAATTATCCACATTCATTTCTGAATGCCAGTAATACAATAAACCACAGATGGAGTGGCAAAGCATTTCAGCAAATACATTGTTGAAATTCACAAAATGAATGTTGGTAATGAAGATCATGTCCCCTGACATCTATCTGCAGCTTTCATCTTACCCTAGCTACAACTCTGGCTCTAAGACGCCAATGACTCACAGCAGGAAGGTCAAGTCTGACAAATCTAACAGATTTCTATGATTGAATCATCTACATAACACAGAATGGAGGTGCTTAAGATTTGGCTTACCTACAATTTAGGAGACACTGACATTATTCTACCAGAAAGAAGAATGAATGTATAAGTTAGAGTTCTAAGGGCGGTCCTCTAGTTATAAACTGGCTGGCTGGACAACAGATCATAGAATAACAGGAAAAAGAACTTACAGTAAATGAAAGCTGGATTGTTGGTGGTATACCATGGAGTTTCACTCTGTAAGAACTCTCCCTGATGGGTCATAGAGTAGGGATTTCTTCTCCATTAATCAAAAGTCAGTATTTTTTCACTAAAATTCTGTGTATGGAGACACGTGTGTACTCATGCCACTGCATGCTAGGATTTAATGCTCTGGGTATATAACTGCACATTCCCTGAGCTTGCAAGTTTGATCCATGTCACCAATGTGCACATTCAGGGAAATCAAACATTAACAATGCAGATTTGACACAATACAAGACCATATACTTGCCTGATTAACAGGGAACCCCATCACCTAAGGCTGACATAAAAACATTCAACCAAAGAGAGATGGAGGGGAAGGTGTCCACGACCATCAATGAGGGTCCACTCATAGATCAACTAATATGGTAAAAACACATGTAATGTCAAGACCCCTATTTCAAAGGTCCTCAGCTGGTTTGAACCCTAACCGCAACCATCATAATGGAAAGAGGTAGAAAGCCATTCAGCCACTGACTTCAGACAGCAAGGTTATGAAGTACAGTCTTACCAAATGTGACTTGACTTCATAAGTCATAGTCAACAATAATGCTTAGTGGAGATGTGCACCAAAGACCATATGGCCATGGCACAAAACTCTGCAACAGATACATTCTTCAAGTGAGCACTGGAGACAGCCACTCCTATAATGGAGTCAGCTTTGTTCCCTGCATATGTCAGCATGCTGGAAGATGCCTTATGGTAAACGTTCATGCATTTGGTACTCTAATTGGAAAGCATCTGCTTGGTAGTTACATGTCAGTCCCACCCAAGACCAAATGAGATGGGCAACTGACCTATCTCCCTAAAATCCTGCACCTGCTTCAGGTAACATCTGAGCTGATGCTGCACATCTGCAGTGTAAAAGGTTTTGTCAAGCCTTGGCTCTGGCTGCTTCAAAGAAAACCAGATCAAGAAAACCTCAAAAAAGACCTTCAGAAGGAAATTTGAATTCACCCTCTCCTTCTGAAAGATTAGATAAAGATCCCTGCCCCACAGAGGTGATTTACACAAGCAATAGCATCTTCAAATATGTGAAATTTGATTACATCAAGTTAGCATGTTGAAATGGTGGAAGGGCAAGGCTGTCAGCCATGAAGTGCAGATCTCACTGAGGGGAGTTTTTTTAGACAAGATGCAAATTCAACAATACTTTAAAGAACTGCTCAGCTAGTTAGTGATTGGTCACAATCCTGCCATCCATAAGGACATGCTGCTCAAAACTGAAACCTAAATCATAGAGGTATCTGAGGTACATCAAAACCACCTGAAATCTGTCTACCTAGGGTTGTACAAGGTCCTTATCCACCCAAACTGAGAAATGTTCCACTTGGAAGCAGAAGTCTGCCAAGTGGTGGGCTTCCAAGCAGTCTCAGTTACTTATTAAATTCCCTCATCAAATCCGGCAGAACGAGGGACTCTACATCAGGAGCCACAACCTAAAGTGGTGCTAGCTGTACCCCAACTTTGGGGGATAGCCTTAACTTGAACCAGAAAAGTTTCACATATTGCTAGGAATCAGAAACTACACTTTTCATGACCAACAAGGGGTGCCAAGTAAATGTATGATGCATAGAATGAACAGGAATAGATGGAATGCACAAGAGATCCTCCTGTGCCAAAAGAGGGAGAGTGCATCCACTGCAACCTCCTCCTTCCTGCTGAACTAAGCAGAAGGGAGATCCACATTCTGCAGCAAAACAAAAACAGGCTGACCTCCTCTCAATGGCAATAGTGAAGACCTCTTTGGATGGGCCTCCACCACATGAGGTTTAAAGTATTATACAATGAAGAATCTAACTTGTATTGGTATTTCTTACAGTTTTTGCAGATTATAGAAGTCAAAACTAGTTCCATAGATTTAGAGAGTTGTAGGAGCTGGTCTGGCCAGAAAGTCACATATTATCTCTCTCTCTCTCTCTTTCGAGACATTTGCATGATGATGGATTATTTCAGTCTTAACATGCAACAAGATTCAACAAAGCCATTTATGTCAGAACACCCCTGAAATCCCTGGGTTTTGTGTCCTCCCCTATCTGAATGGTCACTCTTTCAAAGCTCAATGTACGAAAAATTCACCGGTATATCATGAATTTCTGCAGCCAGCCAGAAAGACAATCTTATTAGAGTTCAACCTTTCTTTCTCTCCCATTATGACCAAGCAGTTACAGGTATGGATTCAGAAAAAATCCTGAACCCATGTTTCCTCTTTCTTCTTCTCCCAAACCAGAGAGTAAATAATTGCAATTGTGGAGCCCATTTTAACAGATTTAACTCCAAGTTCTGATCATATGTCCAGAAATAAAGCCTATAAATGTAAAGGAAATGTTAGCAATTTTCCTGGCACCAAGGTCCTTTTAGGTAGTCCTTCAGTAAAAAATTTTTAAACAGTAATTGACAATACTACTGGGATGTGGAACTTCAGCAAGCAATGGGACACACCGCCTTAATTACAAAAGCTAACAGTAACTATTTAGGAACAGGCAGTTTAAATGAATGTAGTTTTGTAATCAGTTTGCATTTCAAGTCAACAGGGTAATGACCAAGCATCCATTGTGGAAAATTACAGTTTCTCAAGGATGGGCTCTGGACATTATTGCATTCCTAGAAACACAGTAAAGAAGTAGGGTTGTCTAGACATACACTACTTTACTTCACACCTGAACACTCAAATAAAATAACAAAAACTGGAGATAAGAGCCAAAAAACGGTACTAAATTTTAATAACAAAGCATACACATCAAACAGTAAGCGTTTTCGTCCGCATTGGATGTCTTCAGACTGCATAATATGACTACATAATTGAAACACTTATAAATCAAATGCATAAGCACATGACCTTATAATTAATGATGCAACCCTTTCCTTTTAAGGAAAGCTATGAAGTCTTCCCTATCATTTAACCCAGGTGGATGGCAGGCATTTAACTTAACATGCCATTCGTATTATTAAAATTTAGTACTGTTTTTTGGCTCTTTTCTCAGGTTTTTGTTATTTAATTTTTGGTTTCCAGTGTTTGGTGTGCTTTAGGATTACACCTGAACACTCAACTTTCAGTGTTATGTCTTAGAGATTATAATAAATGCTTTTTCAATTCCATGGAGCTAGGTTCTTCTGCATGCTTTCCCCCTCTATCTTCTCAGACACAAAGTTCAAAATGAAAAAGAGAAAAGGTAAATGTGATTAACCTATGATAATCATGCTTCCTTCTGCTAACTAACATTCAGTAGCAGAGCCCCTGGCACAACTTGTTGACAAAATACGCCTCTTGTGTAAGGAAAGGAATTTCACCTTCCACACCATAATAAGAAATCTCAGCTTAACAGTGTTGGGGAATTCCAATGAATCCTTACGAAGAAACTGTTCTCTAAAGAAGTCTTGTCAATTCTGAAAGCAACTAAAAAGTCTAGTAGCAAAAAATGCTATGTTGCTAAGGGAACAACATTTTGTGTCAGGTGTAGAAACATGTCTATTAATGTAGCCAATGTCTTGATTCCTAATGTAACAGATTCTGTCCTTCCAGCTCAAACATACACAGATAGCATGTGGCAGTCAACAGATACACTACAAAGACATACAAAGTGTTTTGCAAGTTGGAAAATACTATTCATTAACCAATCAATAGCCCACTTGTAGTCAACACATTGTCAAGTTCATAGCACAACTAACTCACGTCATAATACTCCTTCGGCTTTTCCCGGTTAAGGGTCGCCACAGCGGAACTCCGGTCCGCTTATGATTGGCAGTGGATTTTTACAGTGTTAAGTTGCCAGCCCGACGCCCAACATTCAGAGAAGGCACACCCACACATGCTCGCACCTACTTGCATGTCTTTTAAATTTCAGTCGATCGCAGAGAGACATGCAGACTCCACACAGAAGGCACTCCAGCCACGAATCGAACTGGAGAGCCTCTTGCTGTGAGGTGACAATGCTAACTGCTGCACCACCGTGGAAGTACTCACTTCATAAATAACCTAAAACAAAACAGTCTATAATTCATACAGCCACTTGCAAAACATCCTTTCACAAACTTGCTCCTGCAACACAGAAGGGTCTCCCTACTGAAATAATTTGCAAAATATCTTTTCATAAACTTGCTCCTGCAACACAAAAGAGTCTACCTACTGAAATAACTGATCTTGACTATGTGTTACCCTTCAAAAAAAAAAAAAAAAAACTTATAAATAACATTTTAACTTTTTCAAGAATATAACTGTAATTGTTTTAAGGATGTTGATTACATTTGTATTTGACAGTTTAGGATAGAAGCCATAAATATCCAAGTCTTAATTGTATTTCATTTTTTTTTTATTTCATTCTTCTGAAGTTACAAGTTGTACTTGCTACGTATTTTTTACACTATTTACTGATAAGATCAGTATTTTCTTCTAAGTATTTCTTCTATTCACAGCCAACTATACTGTTTAAGCCTCATGGCTCAGACAGAGGATAAGAGTGTAGGGCAGATTCAATAAATCCTACACAGTCTGCTTAGTGTGTGCACATCACAGCTAGCGCACTGTTTTGGATTCAGTAATCGGCTCTACACGATGTGTAGAGTTGTGCAAACAAGGCAAACACCATGGCATGCTAATTACAGCATAAACATCTGAACTGTACAATAATCAACCAATCCAAGATGGAGAGGCTATTAAATAAGCCATAAAGCAAGTGCGTAGACTCAGTGCTGGTTTTCCCTGCAAATTCCAAAACCTACTGGAATACAGCCACGGAAAGGAGTCTACACAGAAACAATGTTAGTGGCTGCTGTTACTTTAATTCATGTGTATGTGCAACAGGCTGAAGGGAGCCCTGCAGTACAATCTATGAATATGTACTGAAATAGTCACCATCTGTGACATGCTATACAACATCATCCTGAGAAAGCAGCTTCAGCAGGATCAATAAGGTGAAGGAGCACATATCCCACCACCGATGGCAAGGTCACCACAGCCACATGCAGGTGAGGAGTCAAAGGGGGAACCAGCAGCTACTGTGGGTGTAGGCAGATATAGTATGCCCTCGTATTGGCTAAGAGGCAATGCATAACACATTCACTCAAGGGGCTAAAACCTTTACCCTACGCACATGCATATAGTAAGTAACACTGATGCCAGGCAATGCTCACAACCTTTACCTACCCATCTAATAGCTGTGTACTGCCAGCATCACACAGTCAGCCATGAACTAAAACTGTTGCAACTGCTGGATTTGCAAGGTAAGTCTTGAACCTGGAGTGTGTTGTGTAATAATACAAATGAATGGCATATCCTTGCATGTTAAACAAAAATATAAAAACACATTCAGCAGCAGGAATTCTTGAAACAGCAATTCTATTTATTTATTTATACAAAAATAAAGAGACACCGATTTAGCGCTTTCATCTCCTAAAACAGGGACTTCATCAGAATCAATTTTGAAAGACCACTCAATTAATTTACATACTCATTATTAAATGACATCACACAATTAATTAAACATTAAAGTGCCCATCCTAAAACCACAATAAAACCATTAACTGTTACACTAAAAACAATTATTTAAAATGGACAATGGACAATAAATACACTTTTACCTACATCCCTAGACCTTACTATCCTAAAAACTGCTTTTCTATGAAGAATAGGTTTAAGGGAGATCATTTCATTTAGCCCTAGAAAATGGCTTGCTTGTAAATTTATATGCCATTTGACCTCCCTCTCTTCTATGTAACTTCTAAAATCATCTCCCCTAGGATTAGGTGTAATCCGTTCTAAAATTCCAAACAGAAAACCTGAATATTCTACATAGGTGGTGGAATTTTATAAAGTGCATTATTACTGTTACATGTAGAAATCTAATAAAAATATTCATACATCCTGTCCCTTAGCCATCTCTCAGTTTTCCTTACATAAAACCCGGGACATGATTTACACATGGCCAGGTATATCACACCCTTAACAAAGCGTACCGGAGTTTTTAACATATTGCCTACAATGTAGTTCTCATTGTCACATATGTGTTCACATTGTGAACACGCCCCACATCTTGACGTACCATATTTAGAAGCATTCTTACTTCTTGAAACTCCTTCAAAGCATTTCTTAAGGTTTACTCCTGTCTGAAAAACAAAGTTTGGCTTAGAACCTACCACAGACCATAAAGTTGGATTATTTCTTAAACTTGCCCAGTTACTTTCCTCAATTTTCCTAACTTCATGTGCCCTAAGCCAAAAGGGTATAACCATAGCTCTCTTAAAGTCTTTATCTCTTTCCCTTTCTTGCTCAACTGTAACATCCCTTTCAATAGAGGGAATACCCAGAAGGGGTTTATATTACCCCACTCTTTTCGCACATATTTCATATTATCATAAACATGCTTACTTGGATACCCTCTCTCAAAAAAACATATCAGCCACTTTTTTTAACTCACAGTCAAGATCTTCTACCTTTGATGTCATCCAGGCAACCCTAACTAGTTGCCCCTTTCACTATACTCCTCTTTTGATGAGGAGGGTGGCTACTACTGTATTCCAAATATGAATTACTGAAGTAGGTTTCCTAAACACATTAGATTTAAATCCATTGTCAACCTTCTGAATAAATGTGTCTAAATAGTTAATACCACTAATATTACTTGCAAAAGTAAGTCTAAAAAAACTGGTAGTTCCATTCAAATAATCAATGAATTCCTGAAGCATCACCTCTGTACCAGTCCGAAGGATGAAAATATTATCCAAAAAATGGACATATAGTTTTACACATTGAAAAAACTCACTGCTAAACACCCTGTTATTCTCCCACTCTAAAAGGACTAAATTAGCATAAATGGGGGCACAGGATGCACCCATAGCCACACCTTTATGCTGTTTGAAGTATTCCCCTTCAAAACATATATAATTATGATCCAAAACAATTCCCACAAAGTCCATAACTAAACTGACTTTATCATTGGAAAAATTAGTGTTTTTATGAACATTGTCAGCAAACACCTCCATCCCCTCCTGTCTAGGAACTGAAGCGAACAAATCTACTATGTCAATGGTTACAAAAAAAAATATTTTTATCCCACAAGGTGTCCCATGAATCCTTATGTAAGTGCTGAGCCTTATTAACTACATGTTTAAGCCATTTGTCAATGATTACCCCAAAGAGGTAGGTTTTAGAACCCCACCCTGACACAGTTGGTTTAAAGGCTAGATTTTCAAGCCACTTATGTGTCTTAGGGATCCAAAAAATTGTTGCCACCACAGGATCTTTGACTTTTAAAAAACTCCAACAGATATTCCTCCAAATAATAATCAACACGTCATTGGCTAATATTAATTTCATTGATAGAAGTTGGGGCATGAGTTGATGTATCATTTAACATTTCAAATATTTCTTGTGTATACTGAAGTGAATCATATATTACTGTACCCCCACCTTTGTCGGGCCGCATTACTCGAATTGTGTTGCCGTCTCTTAACTTTTCTAATATCTCTTCTTTTAAATTTAAGTTGTTAACTGAATAGATCTTGTGTTCTTTAGCTTTTAATGCATACAAGTCATCCGTAATGGCTTTCTCTAAAATATTAAGAGTATAGTCTAAAGGTGGGTTGAATGTACTCTTAGACCTAACATCATTCTCTACCACTGATCTTTTCGCCCAGTCTTGATCATGAAATAGGTAGGCCAAAATTAACTTCCTCATGAAAACCTTTAGTTCCAGAATAGTGTCAGTATAATCAAAATATCTAGTCGGAACAAATTGTAATCCTTTCATGAAATGGGATAAATGTTCCTTTATTTAAATCAATATCTGAATAGTTGTATATGTGGTACCCTTTATAAGAAAAGGTAATACCATCCTGAACAATTTCCCCCGGAAAAACAATATTGTTATTCTCCAATATCTCCCTCTGTTGTTCCTGTTATTTTATATCCTTGCATGTTGTTACCTGGTAATGTAACAAAGTAAAAGGGGGTGATTTATACAGAAATGACTTCAACATGTGACAGCAGAGACTTATGTGACTGCATGTATCCCCTATCAAGTAGAAGGCTTCAAGCATCAAAGATTCACACACATTTATACCTTTCAAAAGTACTGATGGTCACCGAATGTCCTCAGTTTAGCATCATACTTTTGTACTGGAAAATCATTAAAGAGAAAAGTTAGAAAGCAATGAGACACATTTTAGTTTTAGACTACACAGCCTTCAGAAGACTATTAAAAATACTGACACAAAAATGTTTGATTCTATCAACTGTCTAACTTTCTAAGACCAAACTATGTCAAAGGTATGCGTCTATATTACGTGATCGAACAGTGAAATGTTCGAACACATAATAATCGACCACTAAATGTTGAAATGCAGTAATGTCGAATGGCAAAAAAACAAAAAACAAACACCCAAACAAACAATAAAAATGCTCTAAGCAGGGGGGCAAGCCCCCCTGCACCCCCCACACCCCCTGCTACTTAAATATACCAACTCTGAGAGCCCACTACAGTGTAGACAATGGAAAACTTTTATGTCAGCCCTGTACAGAGATCTCCATTGAACTGTTCAACATTCCGACGGTTCAACATTTAGGGGTCGATTATTATGCATTCGAACATTTCACTGTTCGATCATGTAATATAAACCCAAAGGTACAACTAGCAAATCAACATCATAAATGCAGATATATTAAACACTAAGTCAGCTATGCACTCTGAGCATCAGACACAAATGTTATGTATCCCTGAATCCAAAATATAGAAAAAGTACAGTTGTGTACACTTACCATAAATGTAGATGTTCGAGGGTATTCACTGTTGCAGTCATCGCATTTGGGTTATCTGCCTGCAGGTAGCCCTCAGCTGGCCTGAATACCAGAGTCTTCGGATTTCTCCGTCGGATGCTGTCTCCTCTTCCATGATGTCAGGTCGTCAGGGGTATAAAACATGCAGCCGACGGCATTACATCAGTTTTTCTTGCCCCAGATGTCAGATGCCCCCACAATAGGAAGCGGATTATATGGTATGGTACACCCCCATCAGAAAGCAAATACAGCAGAAAAAATAAACATAACAAACAAGAAGGAAAGGTTGAGCCAAGAGAAGTCAGGGTGCTGGAGGTAGGGTAACTGCAACAGTGAATACACTCAAACATCTACATTTATTAAGTGTACACAACTGTACTATGTTCTTCGTGTTTCACTGTTGCAGTCATCACATTTGGGTTGATTCCCAAAGCTAAGGGAGGGAGGAGGAAGTTAAAGAGCATTAGGGCCAGCTATTAAGCCCTGCAAGACTGCAGTGGCAAATCCAGCTCTGCATTTAGAAAAGATAGGCAGGTGGTAATGCTTGGTGAAGGTATGTACAGAGCTCCAGGTAGCAGCTTCTAGGATGTCCCTGGTAGGGACTCCTCTGAGAAAAGCCGCAGCAGTAGATGCAGCCCTGGTAGAATGTGATCTTATCCCCTGCATGGTAGGTTTTCCATGGTGCTTGCAGCAGAAATGAATGCAATGGGCTATCCATTCGGAAATGGTTTGCTTTGAAATGGCCTTCCCCTCTGCCCCTGCAGCATAGCCAACTAGCAGCTGTTCAGTTTTTCTGAGAGGCTTAGTTCTGTCCAAATAAAATCTAAGTTGTCTGTGCACGTCCAGAGAGTGCAGTATTCATTCCCCTTTGTTTTGTGGATTACAGAAAAAAGTAGGCAAATGAATGGACTGATTTAGGGCCACACTAGACACCACCTTGGGCATAAAGGAAGGATTAGTCCTGAGGGAAACCCTGTCCGCATGGAAGATAATGAAGGGTTCCACTGCCATGAGAGACTGCAATTCAGACGCTTGCTGAAGTGATGGCTAGAAGGAAAACTGTTTTCCAAGAAAGTAATTTCAACTTTGCTGTTGCAGCTGGCTCAAAGGGGGGAAGAGTGAGTTTTTCCAATACAAAGTTAAGGTCCCAGGCTGGAGTGGGAGCTCTCCTGGGGGGGGGGTCTTAAATTTTTAGCCCCTCTAAGGAATTGTTTTAGCAGGGCGTGAGAGAAGAGGGGTGGGCTCAGTATTATAATGTGCTGAAATGGCAGAGCCATGAATTTTAATTGATGAGAAGGATAGGCCCCTGTGGAGCATTGGATTTTCTAGTACTAGGCCTCCTTGCCTCTAGAATGACATCCAGCACCTGCTTACTGAGGGATGCTAGAGGAGAGCTCAAGGAATTAGCCAGGCTGCAAGGTTCAGGGTTTGAAGCTGAGGGTGCAGAATCTGGCCCGCCTGCTGGGACAGCAGGGAAGGGGTCTGAGGCAGGTGCCATGGTTGCAGCAGTGTCATACTGTGCAAGAGGGGGTACAAGTGCCGGAGTGGCCAGTCTGGTGCAATCAGTATTGTCCTTGGCTTGTCCCGTTTGATCTTTAGTAGAACCTTCGAGAGGAGAGGCAGAGGGGGGAAAGGCATAAACCAAGAGGCTTTCCCAGGTAAAGGACAGGGCATCCACTTTCCAAGCTTGACTGTGGGGAGTTCTTGTGCAGAATTTGTCCAATTGGTAGTTCTGAGGGGAGGCAGACATGTCTACCTCTGGAGTCCCCCATTTGTTCCTCAAGAGGTTGAATATTTTGGGTTCTAGTTTCCATTTGTGAGGGTCCATGAGATTTCTGCTTAAGTCGTCTGCCAGTGAATTTAGTTTGCCTGGCAGGAATTGAGCTTGTAGGTGTACTTGGTAGCTCAAGGCTGTGTTCCACAGAGCCATGGCTAGTCTGCAGAGAGAATGCAGTGGGTTCCCCTGCTTGTTTATGTACCACATAACTGTGGTGTTGTCTGTCTTTACCAATAGTTGTCCTGGAAGAATACGGTCTTTGAAGGCTGTCAGAGCATTCTGTACAGCTAACATTTCTTTTTGATTGATATGCAGGTGCATCTGTCTCGGGTTCCATTTGCCCTGAATGCACTGCCCTGCCATGTGAGCCCCCCCATGCATAGTCTGATGCGTCTGTTGTTAGGGTTTTGGTGGCAGGGGGTAGTGTGAAAGGGAGTCCCTTGTTGTGGTAGCAGGCCTCTGCCCACTAAAGGAACACTGTCTTCATACAAGGAATGATAGAAATCATTGTTTCCAGGTCCTGAGAATGTTGACACCATAGGCTTTTTAGATACCATTGGTGTTTCCTCATATGCAGTCTTGCATATGGAATTAGTAGAATGCAAAAGGCCATGAACACCAGGGCTTGCAGTATTTTCCTTACAGATAGCTGGGGTTTTGTGGACAATAGTTTGAAGTAGGTTGTCAAATAAACTTGTTTCTCTGAAATGAGGAATGCCATCTGGGAAGTTGTGTTCAAGCTTGCTCCCAGGAATACAATCTGTTGGCAGGGCGCTAGGTGAGATTTCTTTTTGTTGATGGTGTACCCCAGTGAGGTAAGAAGTTTCCTTATGAATGCCAAATGTTGTAATAGCAAGTCCTGGCTTTCTGCCTGAATCAGACAATCGTCCACGTATGGGTAAATTTGAATATTTCTCTGCCTGAAAAATGCAATGGCTGGAGCTAGACACTTTGTGAATACCCTGGGCGCAGCAGATAAGCCAAAGGGAAGTGCAGAGAACTGATAGTGCATAGAGCCTGCCCTGAAGCGCAGGTATTTCCTGCAGGATTCCCTTATTGGGATGTGCAGGTAAGCTTCCTTTTAGTCTAAGGTTACCAGCCAGGCATCCTTGGCTAGCACAGGAAGAAGCTGTTGAAGAGTTATCATTTTGAATTTTGGAACTACCAGAAAGGAGTTGAGAATAGAGAGGTCCAGGATAGGATGCCAGGAGTTGTCTTTTCTGGGTACCAGAAAAAGTCTTGAATAAAAACCTTGTCCCCTTTGTTCTGCTGGGACAGGTTGAATAGTCCTGATACTGAGAAGAGAGAGAACCTGCTGTTGGGCCTCCACCCATTGATTTGGGGGTAGGTCTGGCCAACCATTTGGGGCTGGTAGTGTGTGACAGTGGAATCTGTATCCTTGGGAAACTATGTTCAAAATCCATTTGTCCTAGGTAATGAGTTTCCAGTTTTTTTTGCATGCAGGGCGATCTTTCCTTCTAAGGGAGCAGGTAGTTGAGCAGGGCTTGGAAGGGTTAAGGTTAAGTCATTGTGCCATTTTTCTGTAGTGGGGTGGCTTACTACTCCCTGCTTTGGAAGTGGGAGCCCCCCACTGCTTAGGTCTGTGCGTAGCCTGAGACTGTAACCTAGGTGGTCTGCTGTTCCTGGGTTTGGAATGAGAAGGCTTGGATGAGACTGAAAAGGACCAGTTATTTGAAGGCCAATGCCTACTGAATCTGGGAGGCCGTAGTTGCAGGAAATCTTTAACAGTTTACATAGATTTAGCTTTTTCCTCCATCCTTTTGAGGACTTCTTCTGCTTTTTTGCCAAAAAAGGCGGTATTGGTTTAAGGGAGCATCCAGTAATTTAGCTTTAACATGATCTGGCAAGTTTTGTTCCTTAAGCCAAGCATGCCTTCTAAGTACAGACCCAGTGACAGCATGCCCTGCAAGATGCTTCTAAAGCATCAAAACCACATTGCAAAGTATGTTTACCAACTTGTTCTGCAGAATGCATTAAATCTTGCAATTCTTTGTGTTCAGCACAGTCAGGAATCAACATCAGTTCCTGTTTAAGTAGTCCCATAATATGCTGCTGATACTTTAACATATGAAACTGGCAATTTAAAGCCCTAATGGCCAAAGTAGCAGTAGTGTATACCTTCTTACCCCATCTGTCTAAGGTTTTAGAATCTCTATCAGAAGGGGTAGGAATTTTGGCAGCAGTAGCCTTAATGTCTTTTGGTCCTTGGGAAATGGTCTCTAGATCCGCAGAAGGATTCTTGAAGAGGAACTTGTGAGAGTCAGGTACTCTGTAGTACGTGTCAGGTGTTCTGGGAGCTGGAGGTAAAGTGTCTGGGGTAAGGCTAGATTCCAACAAAACATAATCTACAATGTCCAGAACAGGAGGGACAGCTAAAGGCCTGCGTTGAGGCAGGTGTAAGAATTCCCTAAGTCTCTTTTTGGACTCAGAGTAATCCTGGCTTTCCCAGTGGAAATGTTACCTAAGAGTATGCAAGGTTTCACCGAAAGAAAAATCTTCTGGAGGGGAAGCAGAGGGAATGGAATCCTCTGCAACAGAATCCTCATAAGTAGATAAGGGCAAACCCTGGTAATCAGAAGGAGCAGAAATATCAGATTCCTGATCCGAAGAATCAGAAAGAAATTCAGTTCTAGGTCTCTTAGAGGGGGAAGGCTGGCTTCCCCTAATTAAAGTAATAAGGTCATCAGCCATTCTAAGCATTTGTTTCTGAGGCATATGGGCCTTAGCTCGCAGTTTGGTCGTTGGTTTTCTAGGCATGGTGCGAGTTTTAGGCCTGAGGAATTCGTAACTTCTGGATGGAAACGATGGCGTCGGTTTAAAATTAATGTATGTAGGCCTGAATACACCCTCAGAAGCCGGTGCCTGCACAGCGGCTCCGGACCCATCCAAGGTAGAGACATCCACAGGTTCCATAGTCGAAGAAGCATCTCGTGGCATACCGGACTCCGAATGTGTCTCAGTGGAGGACTGAGAATCTGAAGTAGCGAGTATCAGGGGCTGCGAAAGTGCCTCATTGAGTACCGGTGGACTGGCGACTAGCTTAACGGAAGCATCGTCATCAGTTTTGGACCTATGTGGTCTGTCTCTGTCCTTATCCTTATGTTTTTTCAGACGATCGGTAGCCAGATGGCTTAACAAAGCCATTTCGGAGTACTGAGACCGAGTACGAAAGTAATTGGCTGCAAAAATAGCCCAATGACGAATAATTTGGGGGTAGAACAAGGCGCAAAACCAACAGCGAAGGCAGTTGTGGTGTTGGCCAAAATAGGGGATGCAGTACAAATGAAAATCTCTGAGGTATTTGCTTTCCACAGGGAAGACAATTGTTAACTTTTACTGACCTCGGTTGGAGCAAGAAAAAGGATCCCCAACGGGGTACTTATCTTTTTTGAAGAGTTCGGGTCTGAAACTTGAAAATGAAAATTTCAAGAGTCGGCCGACCGGCACTTGCGAACTGCTTCTGCTTTGGGCACCACACGGCAAGAAAGACTGATGTAATGGCATCGGCTGCATGTTTTATACCCCTGACGACCTGACGTCATGGAAGAGGAGACACCATCTGACGCAGAAATCTGAAGACTCTGGTATTCAGGCCGGCTGAGGGCTACCTGCAGGCAGATAACCTAAATGTGATGACCTGCAACAGTGAAACACGAAGAACATCAACAATATGGCACAGTTATTAACACTTGCACAGGGTATTGTGTGTGTGTGTGGGGGGGGTGGGGTGGTGGCAGGAAGCCTAGTCTGAAACAAAAGGTCAGTGAGTGTATGTGAATATGAAAGAGAAGTAAGCAGGCAGTTGGATAAAATAACAAATGGCCAATGAGACAAAATGAGCTTCAAGCTTCACGGCTGAACCATGTAACTGTTGTGTGGTGTCTGTATGGGTCCTCCAGGTGACATTGGTGTGACTGTATGAAAGCCAAGCTCTGTGCTAGCTCTACATCTTGGTATGCTGGACAGTTGTGAGCCATGCATGGTAGAGGTGGCAGTTCATTGCTGTCATATCTGAACAAGAGAACTGGCTCTGTCAGGAGTTGCACTGGCACATCCATGCCCACGATCAAATGCACTGCTGCTACTTGACTGTGATTGATGTTTGCAGGACGAGCTCCGCTCCCAAGAATGCCCAGGACCATGACCCCATGGCCTAATATATCTGGATGTGGAAACCTCAACCACTGATGGAAAAGTGGAATAGTGCCACTATGGGAGTGTGACTGGCAATGACCATGTTGGCTAACAGCAGAAGATGTGGCCAACTTTTGCCCATGAGGATGCCATCCCTGCAGATATTCCATCACAAACATTGTAAGTTCCAATGTGTCATTCATCCGAACCATTGAATCGGCAACACAGTGGAGGCAGTCAAGTATGTCAGCCTGCAGCACATCTACAACCCTAGGCATTTTTCTGGAGGACCTATGGGAATGTGCCTGTGCCTCCATGATGTCCCTAAACATATGTTGAGTGACATGGGAAGACACTCCTGGATCATTTGGAGGATGCACAGCAGGCCTCCTCCAATCACCCATAACAACCCTCTTGCATAGCACCTTGCTCACTCTTTGGCTACAGCCAGAGTCAATAGGCGCTGAAGCCACAGTAACTACATTTCCTGATTAAGTGTCACACCCTCCACCTGTCCAACATCTGAAGGCTCACTAGAATGGGTTGGCAAAGGCCTGATGGCTGTGCCCGATGGAATTACAGGGGATGGCTGAATGTCAACCTCAGTGTCAGATTCAACCTCTGCACCCCCTGACTGTGCCTGTTTGGCCAACATCATCATCAGAGTCTGGTGATAGTCTGATATCAGGTGGTAAGAGTCCTACACGTCCATTGTCAGGATCACCTGTGTTAATAAGCAACAAACATAGGAAAGAAAGTAATAGCTGCACTACTATAGTCAAAAGTATGCTAACAGTGGTGCCACTACTACAGACAGTACAGCAATATACACAATACTCCTGACACCTACATCACGCTTATCAATAAAATACATATTTCTTTGACTTGCTCATCACTACTGATAAAAAAATATTTGGCTTACCATGTGCAGAGGATGCTATGCTTCCCACGGATGATGGTCCTGGAAGAAGTTAAGCAAAAGGTAAGGACAACATCGTCACAATTAAGAGTAATACAGGGGGTTAAAACGTGTTGCCCTTTATATGTCCATTAAGGATACTTTTAACAAGAACTTGGATGACAAGTTCAACCTAAGCCCATGTGTAATCAATCAGAATGTGTCATCAATCAGAATGTGTTAACTCTATCAATCGACAACCCCCCCCCAACAAATTGACCGTTAAACAGAACTTACGTTTTGCTATCCATATTTTACTATACAAGAGTATTTAACAATTGAGATACATAAGCCTAGCTGGAAGCTCCTCCTGGGACATACTTGTTCTCCCTGAAATGGTAGTACCGATGTCAAGGACATGCTGTTCTGCACTTTCCAGGGAGCTGTCTGGATCCCTGCCAGTAGACAGGAACTCTTCATTTGCTGTTAGTGGTGGCTCTGCAGCAGGCCCCCTGGTACCCATCCAATCGTAGGTCACTGCAGCTGCTCTTCTCTGTCCAAATAAAATCATGCCAATGGCCCTATGGTGCACCTGACCATATGTCCTGCTATAGTGGCCTACTGCATTCACATCAGCAATCATCTGCTGCCAAATTTGCATTCTGTCTGACATATCTCCACATCCTCTCTTAAGCAGAAAGGCACCATGTTGCCTAAAAGCTTCCACAATGACCCGATTCTAAGGGTCAATGAAGGGGGGGGGGGGTTCAAGGATTGGGACGCCTGGGTGCCATAGTGACTGGTGACCTAAAACACAACAGAAGGATAATGCACATAAGTATCACATAATTAAAAGTCTTGCTTCCAGATAACACATAGAAGGTAGCATTTCACTATTACTCACTGGATAAACATAAAACAGTCAATATATTGAAATATGAAAAAAGGAATTGTGCGGTGGTAACATGTGTAAAATATTACAATCACACACAAAGCAAGGTTGGATCCAAAACAAGGAGAGTAACAATAGCAAAATATCCTGTTTGTGCCAAAACAGAAATACAACTTTGCTTCCCCACCCCCAAAAGAACAGGCAAATGACAAATTTTGCTAACAAACCATTAAGTGTTAAGTGTTATCAAATAAACTGTCCCTAAACATGTGTACAGATTTAACACAGAACATTCCATTTAAGCTATTGTCAGTGATGTCAACCTGTGGCTATCACTCCCCTAGAGTTGTATATGGTCCATTCTAGAAAGCTAAAACCCCTGTGTCACTGACAATATAGGACATTTACAGTTCACAGAAATAACAACAGAAGATGTACACTGAAAAACATTTGCAACATTAGCACTTGTGATGAAAGTTAATAAGGCTGTACATCTGAGAAAGTGAAATGCCCTGACAAACATGCCGATGCCATCAGTACACTTCTAAGAAATGCATACAGATAAAAGTAGCATTTGCTAATGCATTATATATTTATATATTAACAGAGTTTTCTTAATGACATTTCAGCATATGCAGCATATAGATGAAAATAATGCAAGCATACCTTATGTAGGTCAATAGTATTTTGTGCAGATACATCCCAAAGTAACAAGTCTCCTCACTTTTAGGTTCCCTAGCTACACAGTTCCCTTTTTATATTGCAGATTCAATGCTGTGAGCATGATGAAGATGCAAATGAGGTGTGAACTCATTAGAACTGCTGAATCCTAATTACCTGGCTCAGTGTAGCAGCTGTAAACATAGTGCATTGCCTCCCTCAGTGTTTGTTGCTAATGGATTGCTACTGTGAATGATTACTGGTAGGGAGAAAGAAAATATAACAGCAATTCAGACTGCCCTACCTCTAGTGTGTGTGTGTGTCACTCAGGTTAGACTTACAAAGTGTAGAACTAATTGTATCAATGTTTTAAATGTAAATAAGCAACACAGAATTAAAAAGTTTCTGTTCGGTAACATCCAATCTCCCCTTCATTTGTTGACAACTGTATATTATTGCCATTTAATATCCTCAAACATTTTCAGCACAATGATACAGAATGCCTTACAGACTGCATGTCTCAGATTACTTCTCAGATAAGACAAAAATGAACAACAAACACAGAGAGATAAGACAGAACTGCATTTCTGCAAGCAATAGTCATAAATGGCTGTATGATCACTCAGTGCATTACATCTGAAATTAATACATGTACAAACAACTGTTCACCCCTCATTTGCATCTTCACCATGCTCACAGCCCTGAATTTACACTATAAAAAGGGAACTGTGTAGCTAGGGAACCTGAAGGTGAGGAGATGTGTTTATGTGGATAACATAGAAGTAGGATTTTACTTTGGGATACATCTGCACAGAAGATTACTGTGGATGATGTTGCAGTTGGCTGTAGGCAGAATGACTTTAGTTCCCTCCTACAAAACTGTTTGTGTGTCAAAGAGGGATAAGACACCCTTACAGTGTGTGAGGATTCATTGGAGTGAGAATTCAAATCTAGACCTATGTACAATATTTCATGTGTACCAACAAAAATTTTATAGCGTTTACTTCATAGATTGCTTTTCATTTCAACTAATTTTCCCTTTATTTTGCTTAGCACAACCAAGGGAAACAGAGAAACACAATGAATGCCAGGTTTAGCTGTGCTTATCTTGTTTGGGTGACATCTAGCAATGAGCAAACCTGGACTACTAGCCCACACAGGAAGCAGATAGAACACCTGCAGACAGGATGCAGACAGTGTAAAGGTCAAAAAGGATACAGTTTTGCAATTTTTGTTTTCAACTGGGTGATGCTGCTAAGCGACATTGTGAGGTGGTTAGCAAGGTTTTCCAACACCTGCAGCCATCCCACTCCTGCAGACAGGATGTAGACAGTCAATAATTTAAAATTGATACATTGTATTAATTCTGTTGAGCACCGTAGAAACACACTGAGCAACATTGCTTAAGACACAAAACTTAAGAATGACTAGGGAATTATGCAACTGTCATTTAACTATTCCTGTGGCAGCAGGTGTAAGTGTAGGGCTGTAATACAAATTGTCCTTTGTTCAAATATAGGAAGTGTAACATATTTTTACTTTGCTGACAGTTCAGTTTATAGGTGAACAGAAACATATACAAGCATTAGGTCAACATTCTTGTGACAACAGGTGTAAATGTAGGGCTGCCATACACATGGTCCTGGGTTCTAATGCAGGACATTCCAGACAGTTTTAATGTTGCTCCATTTCAAGTTATATTCAATACCACTTTTAACACTTTAGATAGTGGAGCTTATATGAATTACAAGTATGAGGGATAAGGCACCCTTATTGTGTTTTCAGATGTATGACAAGAGTATACTGTCTACTATATTTCTGTAAGTAGAATTCTGCTATCTGGACTTGGATGACCTTTACATTTAAATAAGACACATACATAAATGAATCTATATACAAGAACTTTGTCAGGTCAAACATATACATGAACACTTCAAACTTTCAGCTGTAATTATGAATGATTCAGGATCATGTCTGAGCAATATTTCTTCTGTGGCAAAGATGGAAAATCACCACTGTGTAAGAAAATGTTTTGTTCCTTATGCATAGGTTTGAATCCCACACTTTACAAATCAATTTTATCACTATGTAAAGCCAAAACAAAAATGTGTCAGGTCATGGAATTTATGCCTCCAGTGCATGTCTGCAAAGTTAACTCACCTAATAGTTACACAAACAGATACCCCTCAAAGTAATTTCAAGTGTCAGATTAACCTTCCAATTTCAATAACTGCTTTCCTCCATGCTTGGCACTGCTGCTCTCTGCTTGACTTAGTGCAAACATGGCTGGCATAATTTTTCGGGTTTGCACACTAACAGTTAATGCGACCACTTTACTTTTGATCCTGGACATGTCTGGCGTTAGAGGGAAAGGTGCCCAGTTTAGGGCACACAGGTGGGGTGTTCAGGAATCCAGGATATTTATTGGACTCACAGTAAAGTGCCACAGCCAGGGGCTTCTGCAGGGGGACTATTCTGGCTCCCAGTACAAGTCTGAGGCTTGAAGTAGTTTCTCTCAGGCTATAGCCAGTCTGAATGGCATCCCACACACTGGAGAACAGTGCAGGCACCACTTCAATAAGCTACAAAAGCGCAAGAGAGATATGCTCAACCAGTGATTGATTAAGTTTCAAATTGGTGGCATCCCATAGTTGTGTAAGGATGCTAATAACGAGAATTGTTAATACATACAAAGCTAAATACAGCAAGACTGGTATACATAATGCTCTTCTGTTCTTTTCTTTTTACAGTTAATGCCAAAAGTTAGTTGAATTAGCAAGCTCATGCTGAACCATCTGGAGAGACTGAGGGAAGCAAGTGGTATGTATGCAGTACAACAGAAGTACTATTGTAGCTTTAAAAGTTAATGATATATATTTTTTGTACTCTATATAGTAGTAGTAAAGTGAGCATGCCTATCCTAACTGTAAAAGCAAGTTTGCATGCTTAGGTCTGTAGCATAAACCAACTTTAGGAGTCAAGTATAAAACTGTAGTTAGAGATTGTGGGTTCAAATACCATGAGTACCAATTATACAATACTGCATTTCATTCATAATATTACAGAAATTAAACTCTATCCAAGTGGCATAAATGCCTTGCTGGCTTACAAGGATTGCTTTGAGCAATCCACAATTATAGTTTGTAGTTGATGAGATGTATAGTTAAATATAATAGTTCAGATGCAATAGTTCTATAATTTTTATTGCATTGTATGTCACATACAATGGTACTAAATTTATCTTTTTTCTCTCAGCCTACCATCTCTTTTTTTATTTTCCAACTATGTGTTGTCAAAATGTCTCCATGTCATCCATCTCTAACAAGTCACTAAATGATTCACAGCACAGCAAGATAGGCCAACCCCAGTGGGTCAGCCTGCCCCAGTTCCAGCACCGATGCCCAGCACATCTGGGACCCAACCTGGCAGCATTGCCTCTGCACTACCTTTGCCCTCAGGTAGCACTGCCCTGACAGCTGGTGTTGTCCCTCCTGGAATAGTGGCAGAGGTGGGGATTTCATCACTCGCCAGGAGATACCAGGGTTGGTGTATAGAGTTCTGCAACTTGCACCACTGTGGTAAGCTTACGCTGGATGGAGAGGCTGCTCTCCCTCATGGTCCATAGGAGGAGAAGATGTCAAGCACTCCAGCACCCAGTGGAGTAAGGGGACAGTGACAACAGTCCTGTGTGTGAGGACTAGATTCTCACTGTCTCCATGTTTGACAGGCATGAGCTTGCGTTGTCCCCTCTCTCACCCCAATCATGTTGTCCCCAACCTTTTGTGTCCATCATCCCCGTGTCTCATCTTGTTTGCATTTGCTACCTCACCTACCTGACTTAAATGACCCACAAACCCCAGCATTCCTCTCTTACTGAATTAAAAAAAATGGGCACCTGTCCCACAAAAAAAATCATCCCATACATAGCTCTCCATTTTGACCATGTGTCTTCTTGACACATCTGATTTGGTCCAATTGGCTATACAACATGATTGCAGTGTTGTCACCCCTCTTTGTGGAAAGTCCAAATTCAGCTAATATTCTTCTATATATTTTCAGTTTACGCTGTTTAAAGAAATGGATAGCTATGGTTCTTTCCTACTTCCCTCTGGCACATTCCTGCATTTCTTTCCCTTTGTTTTTCCTCCTTGCTTGCTACCCATTTCACCACTTTCCTATCTACCCTTAAACCTATAATCTGGTCAAAAAATAGAATCATATACACAGCACAAATAACTACCAAAAATAGCAATGGAACCCTTCACTTTTTGGCCTCTGTGTTTGCATGCAGTTTGCCACCATGCACCAATGCCAAGAGATGATGAACAGCTCTTCAATGGTGCAGTTTACCTCCATGCAGTGTTGCTTAAAAATGCCACGCTAGGGTAAAACACAGTAATACATTATGAATGTAATGTAATGAATAATTTCACTCCATCATCACTATTTAATTAAAATTATTACATACACCTGGATTCGAACCCAGTATCATCTGGGCTTAAAAAGAAATGTGTCCGTGCATTTACACTTGCTGCCACAGAGTCAGACTAGGAGCAGGTGTGTTTCATACACTCAATGCTAACTCTCACAATTTTAGCAATGAGCCTTGCATTTGCATTAACTAAGTGCAAACAGTGAAAGCAGTAGAAATGTGTATCCTGCATGTGCAAACACTTTGCCAGCCGTTGTGAAAACCTGCTGCTCTCCGTTGTGCTATGCAAAGTGAATAATAGCATGTATTAGTTTTGTTTATTGTCCATTTAGTCTTCATGCCATGAAGCTACATGTGGAAACATAAAAAATGTAGGCCCTATCTAAGCATATGTCACATATTTACAATGCAGCCATGTGTTACCTCTCCCCATGCACTGCAACCCTGGTCTCTCAGTACTTATTGACAAATATATCAACCACACTACATACACTGATAACAAATGTTGTGTGATATACCATGCACATCTTTAGAATGACAATACACATTCAGATTTTCAAATACTTGTACTTGGACACCTGTTTGCACATAGTTTGTAAAGCTGTCTCATGAACTATACCTGCACATTGGAAAACAACCACCACATACTATTCACTGCACACTGATCAATCTGGTAACATGCAGAACTTGAACTATCTTGACAGTTGAATATGCTTACACATCAGTTTCATGCAGGCCTTCCAACATCTCAACATCTTCTCTCCAACATCAAGTGCTGATGTCATCCACCATAAGTTGTGTCCTGCAGCCTTGTAAAAGTCAGTCTTGAGCTGTGGTGCTTGTGTAAAGTACTGTGCTCTCTAGTCAGTGTACTTAGGTAGGGTTTCTGTTCTCACTGCAGTCAACTGGGAGGAGTGTGTGTCTGTGTCTATATAGCCAAAAGAGCATAAGTGTGTATCCAAGAGTTACCACTACAACCCATGGATTGCCAATATTTTGACACTTACACATGTCTACACATCCATTTCATGCAGACCTCCCAACATCCGGTGCTGATGTCATCCAAGTAGATAAAAATTGCCAGCACCAAATACAGTGAAAAGCATCAAATGAGGCTAATAAGTTAAATACATAAGTATTTTATTACGGTATAATAAACATCCCAAACCTGTTTCAACCTACAGGCTTTCCTCAGTGGGAATCAAAGTAGTCCTGCAGCATTGTAAAAGTTAGACTTGAGCTGTGGTAATTGCGTTAAGTACTGTGTTCTCTAATCTGTGTACTTAGGTAGGGGTTCTGTTCCCACTGCAGTCAACTGGGAGGTGTGTGTGTGTGTGTGTGTGTGTGTGTGTGTGTGTGTGTGTGTGTGTGACTGTATGTTTCTGCACTTGCTTGATATTAGAGAGAGCATTTTACACCAGCATATGGACACTGTTATTACCATTTTTTCCTCATCAGACACTGCTGATGTCATCACCCATAAACTGTTGTCTGACACTCTCCAAGTCAGACTTGAGTTGTGGCACCTGCCTTAAATACAGAGTTCTCTAGTCAGTGTACTTAGATAGGTAGGGGTTCTTTTCCCATTGCAGTCAACTGCTGTGTGTGTGTGTGTGTGTGTGTGTGTGTGTGTGTGTGTGTGTGTGTGTGTGTGTGTGTGTGTGTGTCTGTGTGCATCTGTGCACTTACTTGACATTAGAGAGAGCATTTTACAACAGCATGTATTATGCTGCTATTACCATTTCCTCCTCATCAGACTCTGCTGATGTCATCAACTGTTTGCGGATGTGCAGTATTCCCATCAGGGCAGGGTCAGACACTGGCCTATAGGTCAGGCATAAGTCACCTATCCTATATGATACAGATTACAGTGACAGGGCTTTCAGTCTATTCACAGACGTCATGGTAAGGTTTGTAGGCCCTGTATTTTCTTGGTAAGAAATCCCTGTGGTCTCTCCAGCTGCTGCAGGTGTCTGGTGAGGTACATGAAATGCTTGGTAAAAGTATGTACAGAAGACCAAGTGGCTGCCTTCATAATGGGATCTATTTTACGTGATCGAATGGTCAAATAGTCAAATTAGTAATAGTTGAACCATAATAATCGAACCACCACAATGTCGAACGGTTCAATGGAGATCTCCATACAGTGCGGAAATGAAAGTTTTCCATTGTCTGCACTGTAGTGCGATCCCAGAGTTGGTATATTTAAGTAGCGGGGGGTGTGGGGGGTGCAGGGGCTTGCCCCCCTGCATAGAGTGTTTAAATGGTTTGTTTGGGTGGGTTTTTCTTTTTTTCTTTTCCATTCGACATTGTGGCGGTTCGATTATTACAAGTCGACTATTACGTGTTCGACTATTTCACCATTCGATCACTTAATACAGACCCACCAGAATGGAAATGTAGTCAACCCCTTTAAAAAAGGCTGTTGAAGAAGCAGCTGCCCTAGTAGAGTGAGCTCTCATATTGGAATTCAATTCTTTTCCATGAAAGGAATATCAAAGAGATTGCCTTAGAAATCCATGAGGCAACTGTCTGTTTTGACACTGCCTTCCCCAAGGCCCTAGTGTGAAAGGAGACAAAAAGCTGGTCAGACTTTCTAATGGATTTGGTCTTGTCCTGGTAATACCTTAGTTGTCTATGAACATCAAAGTAATGCAAAGTTCTTTGAGGAGTTTTGAGGTTGAGGGAAGAAAACAAGTAGATAAATGGTATGATTCAAGGAGAGCTCAATAACCACCGTAGGCATGAAAGAAGGATTGGTCCCGAGGGAGACTCTGTCTCTATGGAAGATAAAGTAAGGAGGAGTAGCCATAAGAGTTTGGATTTCTGAGACCCTCCTGGCAGATGTAAGGGCCACCAGCAGTGCTGTTTTCCAAGTACATAGTTTAAGTGATGCTGAGTGAGCTGCTTCAAATGGAGACAGTGTGAGTTTTTCCAGCACAACATTAAGATCCCATGATAGAGGGATAGGTCTATGAGGGGGGTCTGATATGAAGAATCCTGTTTAAGAAGAGTTTTACCTGTAAGCTGGATGCCAAAGGAGGTACCAAAGGAAGGCAGACTGAGATGGCTGACAAATGCACTTTTACAGAAGAGTATGTCAGTCCTCAATGTAGAAGCTCACACAAGTAAGAAAGGACCATGGGTACTGGAACAAGAAAACGGTCCCGTTTGTTCTTGAGACACCACCTGGAGTATCTATTCCATTTTGATACACAAGTTCTCCGGGTACTAGTTTTCCTGGGCTCCTGCAGGACATGGAGTATGTCGTCTGAATACAGGTGTCTGAAGGGGATCAAAATTCTATCACCCACAGGGTCAGTTTGAGGTTGAGCACCTGAGGGTGGATGAGGGACCCCCTGTCTTGTGTGAGTAGGTTGAATCGGTGAGGTAACCTGTGGTGATTGTCCTTGGTCAATATGTGTATTAGGGGAAACCAATGCTGTCTTGGCCAAAAGGGGGTCACCAGCAGGATTTTTGGTTTGTCCCTCTGGATCTTCAGAAGGCCTTTTTGAATCAGTCTGAAGGGGGGAAAGCATAAAGAGACATCCCTGTCCAAGAAAAAGAGAAGGTGACCACCTTCCAAGCCTGTGGATGTGGGTTTCTGGTGCAAAACAGAGGCATCTCTCTGTTCTGGGAGAAGGCAAACAGGTCTGCCTGAGGAATACTCCACCTGTGAATAAGATCCAAGAACACCTCCCTGTGAAGCATCCATTTGTGAGAGGGTGTTGAGGTTCTGCTGAAGGTGGCTGGCACCACATTCTCTTCTGAAGGAATGCACACACCTTGCAGGTGAAGGTGTAGTTTTTGCCACTAGGGACCAAATCTGAACTGCCAAAGTGCAACGTGCATAGGACCTTGTCCCTCCCTGCTTGTTGATATACCACAGGACAGTCATATTTTCTGTGACTACCTTCAGGGTGTCTGGTAGGAGAATTTGTTGGAATGTTTGTAGTGCCAAGAGAAGGGCCTTCAGTTCTTTGATACTGATGTGATCCCTTTGTCTTTGGTAGGACCATTCTCCCTGAACTTTGTTCTGGTTGTTGTTGATTTCCAGAACTGCTCCCCAACCCAGATCTGATGCATCTGTGTAGAGGTGTTGTGAGGGTGGAGGGATCTGCAAGGGTATTCTCTGATTGAGGTTGATGGATGAAATCCACCACTCCGGCTCTTTTTTCAAGCATGGGAGAAGAGAGAGGGGAAACATCCAGAGGATGGGAGTGTTGGTTCCACAGATTCTTCAAGACCCACTGGAACTTTTTCATATGTAGCATTGCAAAGGGAAGCACGGGAATCGAGGATACTGTGTGACCCAGGACCCTCAGAAATTCCCTGCCTAGATGGGTTGGAGGGAAAGAAGAGTTTGGAAGTAATGGGTAAGGGCTTCCACCTTCTGGCAGGGATTGATCTTGTCTTGCCTTATTCTGCACCCTAAGAAGATAAGATCTTGGGTAGGTGACATTTGAGATTTTTGTTGGTTCACTGTGAACCCCAGGTCTGCCAAGATTTTGAACACCATGATTAGATGATGGTAAAGGGAGTGGCGGTCCTGGTGTAGGATTAACAGGTCATCCAGGTAGGGATATATGTGCATGCCCTGCATTCTGTGGTGGGTGATAACTGGAGGTAGACAATTTGTGAATACTCTTGGAGCTGTAGAGAGCCCAAATGGCAACACAGAAAACTGAAAATGCAATGAACCCACTGGGAAGGGTAGGAATTTCCTGTAGTTGGGGTGAATGGGGATACGAAGGTAAGCATCTCTCAGATCAAGGGATACCATGAAGGCTTGGATGGGGATAAGGGGTAAGACATTATGCAAGGTGAGCATCTTGAAGGTAGGCACCTTGAGAAATAGATTGAGGATAGACAAGTCTAAAACTGGTCTCCAAGGACCATCCTTTCTTGGGACCAAAAACATCCTGGAGTAAAATCTCTTCTTTGTCTGATTTGGAGGGACTTTTTCTATTGTGTCCTGAGCTAGGAGTGGATCCAAAATTGGAGGAAAGAGGTGAAGCTGGCTTGAAGGGGGTTGAGGTATCCCCTGGAAGGCAGGAACTGTCCACAAAGTCATAAAATAACCTTTTTGGATGATGGAAAGGACCCAAGCTTCTGAGGTGATTTTCTGCCAGGAGGGTAGGGAAAGGGTGAGGTGGAGGGACAGGGGGGTGGAAGTGGGTAAAAGGTTTGAGTCACAGTGAAGGAGCTCTGTCAGAGTCAGGCTGGTTCCAAACTGGAGCAGGGGTTGAAGTAGAGGAGGGTCTAGGAGTGGTTTGTTTCCTAGGGTGTCTCTGTCCTTTAGATTGTGGAGAAGTAGCGTGAGAAGACTGCCTCCTTACAAAACTGGTCCTTTGTGGGTAGTTCCTGTGGTATCTAGGAATGATCAAGATGAGCAAATGTTTTACATTTTGCAACTCCTTGCCCTTTTCTTGGAGAGATTTAAGGAGCTCTGTGGAAGCAATGCCAAAAAGGGCCTTATTATCAAATGGTGTATCCAGTAATTTGGCTTGTACATCCATGGGTATGGGCTGGAGTCTCATCTGATATTGCAGATGTGGATGATGCTTCTACTGCATCACAACTGCATTTGATGGAATGGCTTGTCACCTGAGAGGTGGTAGAGAGCAGGGCAGAAAGCTCTGATTTAGCAGGAAGATCTGGCACATCAGAGTATCTAGAACAAACCTAGCAGTGTGTGTTTGATAATTAATAGCTCTAATGGCTAGTGTGGAAGAAGTACACATTTTCTTTCCTTGTTTATCCATGAATTTGCTATCATTATCTGTAGGTAATAGAGAAGTGGAAGGCAGCTGTCTGGAGGATGCTGGGTCTGCAGGGGGGGTTCATTAACAAGAAATGTGCATCCCTGGGGACCTTGTAAAACCTATCAGGATGTTTAGAAGCTGGGGGGCTGAGAATCTGGGACCTGAGATGCAGCCTGAAATGCATCATGAAAGGCTGGAAGCAGAGAAGGAACTGAAGATGGAGAAGGCTGGTCCATCTGCAGGAGTTCAAAATACCTCTTTTTAGTCTCAGAAACATCAGAGAGTTGCATTTAAAATGCTCTCTCATAAGTGTAATGGTGACCACAAAGGAGAATTCTTCCCCAGGAGACTCGGGACTAATGGTGTCCTCCTCAGGAGTAGCAAGGTCTTTGGGAGACTCAATTTGGGAACATTAAGTCAGAGAATCATCAGAAGAAGAGAGTTCTTCCTTTGACTCCTCCAAGGCCTGCACAGGCAGTAGGGCTGGTTGGGGCACCTGAGACTGAAGGGCCTGGAAGGCTCTGAACAAGTTCTGGGAAAAGGCTTCCCATCCATTTGCTGGTTCTATAGCTCTGTGCTTTTCTTTTTGTGTCCTTTTAAGAGGAATAGTAGGAGTAGTCGGTTTTGGAGCCAACTCCAGGGTGGATGGAAAGGTAGTAGTAGACCCCTCTGATACAAAGAGCCATGGTTCCCCCTCACCATCAGAGCCTGATGGCTGATCAATATCAGTGGACATACTCTGGGTTTCATCTGAACCGGCTTCCACCACGGTTCCCAGTTCCAGTGGTGAGACCAACGTCCGATGGGACCCTGGACTAACATCTGCCTTGAGTGTCTCACCAGACTCCTGAGGTGTAGCATGGGCATCAGACCTAACTTTTTTGGCTTTTTTCTGAGGTGGTTCCTCAGAGGTATCTGCCCCACCCCTCCATACCCAATGCCAAACACTGGAGTCTTTGGTTTTCTAAGTATAACTTTAAAGCACCCAAGGGGCTATGCAAAGTTTTAGGTACAAAGGACTGGTAGATGTCACAAGACTTATAGTCATGGGCTTCCCCTAAACAAAATTAGCACTGATCTTGCGTGTCCTTATGTGGAATTTGTCTTCCACAAGCACACTTTCACTTCCTAGCTGACATGTACGTCTGGAAGGCAAGAAAAAATATAATCAAAAAACCCAAAAGGGTACTTTATCTGTAGCGCACAGCCAAAGTTAAAATGAGCAAACGGATTTTCGGAGCTAGCGATCAGAGGTCCACAGATTACTGTGGCAGAAAAGTTCTGAGTTGAGGACTTGGAGATGCCACTTTTATAGCCAACATTGGTTTACGGTTCTGACATGCAACATCACACGTACCCCTTATCCTAAGACTTTGGTATACTGGCCGAATGTCTGGTGCTGCCTGCAGCCACCCACCTCCCTACTGTCATGAATACTGCAACATGAGAATAGAAGGACATCTACCAAGGTGTCTAGAATTATGCTCAAGTAGGACTGGTGCTCTGCACATCTTAAAATGAACTACTCTGTAAACATAAAACTCCTGGATTCTATTTCAGTCTGATTTTGCTGCTGGCTACAAATAAGGAGTAACATTAAAGCAAAAATTATATTAATCACATAGCACTATGAACTGTGACAATGGTACGATTTCACAATAGCACATTAAACTGACACACTGCAATGTGTTTAGATTTGCCGACCATTAATTCAGTGCAGTGATCATGGTTTTGTAAAAAAAGGTTTATCATGGTGTACTATTAATATTCCAGTGGAACTTCAGAGTTTCATTCACATAACACTCTTTGAATTGTACACTCATCAAGGCATTAGCCTGCCCTGAATCAAAGTATTTGGAAAGTGCACATATAATGTTAAACAGTGGTTAAACCTGATATTCTAGACTTACTCTGTGACTGGATGTACTTACTTTATGACTGCATGTACTTGATTTGATGGACTTCTGTTTCTGCAAAAACTGAATGATGTACATTTCTGTGATCGGGGATAAAGCAACCTACTATTGTGTTTCTGGTATCTGTTCTTGCACCTCCTCTACATTTTCAGTGGGCAAGAACTTGAATGTGTGGTGCAATTCTGCATATGGCCACATCAAGAAGTGGGTGTTTGGTTGAAAGTCAGTAGTATGTGATCAATTGGTATACATGCTAAAGATGGGTCTATATTATATAATCGAAGAGACACTTCTTCGAATACATAATAATCTGACACCAAAAGGCCGAAATCCAAAAACTGCGAATGGCCACATCCTCTAATTTTTTCCTAAGGAAAAAAATTCAGTTGGCCGTTCCCAAGGTTTACCCTTTTCCCCAACGTAGAGCGATCTCGGAGTTGGTATATTTAGTTGGGGGGGGTATGGGGGGCACAGCCCCCTTGTCAGGGGGTGTGGGGGGGCAAAGCCCCCCACTTAAATTAGATTTGAAGTGTGTGTGTGTTGTGTTTCCCTAGGACACAATTCATGGACGTGGACATTCTCGGTTTTGGGATTTCGGTCTTTTGGTGTCAATTATTACGTATTCGAAGAAGTGTCTCTTCGATTACGTAATATAGACCCGTTAAGATGTAGACTTGGATTCTACAACTGATTTTCTTGTGCTAGACAAAAGGTATAGAGAGTGTTTGTATTGGAAATGATCAGTGAATCCCCCAAACTGGTTCTCACTCTCTGAATGCAGTTTGTTGAGACGGCTGGTGATCACAAGTTCCTATCACTGAGCAGTACAATTTCATATGTCCACACTGGAGATTGTGTAAGTGCAGAAAAGGAGAAACAGTTGGTGTTACAAAATACCAAACATTTATTTTTTGTCATGTCTGTGTAATTTCAAAGTTTGAATGTACAACGTGGCTGCACAGATGTAAGAACATTTATTTAGGTGGTTTTGTTGTTGTTTTTACTGCTTCTGTTGATTTATGTGGCCCTTTGATAAGGGAAGTTTTTGGAGTCTATGGTTGCCTTCTGGTGATGTAACTACTAGAGTATCTGATGTATGTGGTTATTCAGTATTTAGGCTGCAATTTATAGCCGCAGTGGTGGTGCTGCGGTAGCGTTGTCGCCTTACAGTAAGACGCTGTCCAGTTCGATTCTCAGCTAGAGCATCGTCTGCGTGGAGACATGCGTGAATGGGTGTACCTTCGTTGAAGGTTGTGCATCAGGCCTGGCAAGCCGGTACGTAAAATCAACTGCCAATCATTAGCGGACCAGAGTTCCGCTGTGGCGACCCCTAACCGGGAAAAGCCGAAAGACACAAACAAACAATAATTGTACGGCAGCAAGTTGTTCTGAGACCAGATAATACACGTTGATATTCTCTGAAATATTCTTGTTTGTTTCCTAAATAACTTACTGCAAGTATGCAAACAATTTTCAAGTATCAGTATAGCTGCATATGGTGAGGTATCAGCACCACTTCTGGTGGGACCACAACAAACTATTAGCCTGGAACTACTACCTAACCTTTCTTACTTTAATCATAAAAGCTTTATCAGAGTTCTTGTTTAGAATTACATTTCATTTTACTTATCCTCCAGAATTTTCTTTTTTTCTTAATGCCTTTTTTGCTCCCCTGCATCTCAGCCATCAGGCTTCAACATATCAGACCCCAGCCCATTTGTCCCCTAGTGGTGGGAACCACCTTCAGATCCAGTACAGCAGAAGCCATCTTGGATGACATCATTCAGGCAGCCATAAGGGTTGCTTGTGTTCTGACAGTATCCATGCATTGAGGATATTTCTTTACTTACTTTGTACGGGAGAGTAGGGATGGCGTATTGGTTAAGGTCTTTACCTCACAGGTGTGAGGTGCAGGGTTTGATTCTAACCTCTATTTTCTGCGAGGTTTGTAATAGTCTGCAGAGTGATAGCCTAGCATTTACCTATGAACCCCCTCCACTGGGTGAAAAGATGCACAACCCATACCATTACAACATCTTCCCCTATGCAAGTACATGCTCCCATGCATTTGCTCACTGAAAGCTACTACCTGCAGGCATGCCCTCAGGTCAGAGACCAACACCTTTCCTCTGAACAACTGCTACAGCCTGTGACTAGATCCACCCCATCTCCCCATGCTGGGAAGCCCATCATCACTGTCAACTTTGACAAGCATCACTGTCAACTTTGACAAGCATCAGAGATATTAACTGAACTCATGATTCCTGGGCTATACTCAGGCTTTATTCCACTATATCTTAATCATTTTTCTTCAGCTTTAACAGACTTCACTCTGTACCATATCTCAAAAGTGGAATGAATCTATATAAAAAGGATCACCTTAGTAGTGTAGCTTTAATAGTAAGTCACTCTAAATCCCTTCTGTACTATACTTATGACTGACAAAATCAACTTTCTACATAACAGCACAGCAAACTTTTCTCCCTTACTCCCTGATGTTTAGTATTTCTAAACACAAGCGCATGGTTTTCCTGAAGTCATAAATATAGCAGTAATCTCGACTCCACTCTTGGCAGCCCTGCCATTTTCCCTTTCATTGAAACTTTCTCTGCATTTACATTGCTGCACATTACACCAACATTGCTGACATGGTCCTTTCATTGAAACTTTCTCCGCATTTACATTGCTGCACATTACACCAACATTGCTGACATGGTCCTTTCATTGAAACTTTCTCCGCATTTACATTGCTGCACATTACACCAACATTGTTGACATGGTCCTTTCATTGAAACTTTCTCTGCATTTACATTGCTGCACATTACACCAACATTGCTGACATGGTCCTTTCATTGAAACTTTCTCTGCATTTACACTGCTGCACATTACACCAACATTGTTGACATGGTCCTTTCATTGAAACTTTCTCCGCATTTACATTGCTGCACATTACACCAACATTGCTGACATGGTCCTTTCATTGAAACTTTCTCAGCATTTACATTGCTGCACATTACACCAACATTGCTGACATGGTCCTTTCATTGAAACTTTCTCTGCATTTACATTGCTGCACATTACACCAACATTGCTGACATGGTCCTTTCATTGAAACTTTCTCTGCATTTACATTGCTGCACATTACACCAACATTGCTGACATGGTCCTTTCATTGAAACTTTCTCTGCATTTACATTGCTGCACATTACACCAACATTGCTGACATGGCCCTTTCATTGAAACTTTCTCTGCATTTACATTGCTGCACATTACACCAACATCACTGACATGGTCCTTTCATTGAAACTTTCTCCGCATTTACATTGCTGCACATTACACCAACATTGCTGACATGGTCCTTTCATTGAAACTTTCTCTGCATTTACATTGCTGCACATTACACCAACATTGCTGACATGGCCCTTTCATTGAAACTTTCTCTGCATTTACATTGCTGCACAATACACCAACATTGCTGACATAGTCCTTTCATTGAAACTTTCTCCGCATTTACATTGCTGCACATTACACCAACATTGCTGACATGGTCCTTTCATTGAAACTTTCTCTGCATTTACATTGCTGCACATTACACCAACATTGCTGACATGGTCCTTTCATTGAAACTTTCTCTGCATTTACATTGCTGCACATTACACCAACATTGTTGACATTGTTTTCCCCATCTGACTACTACAGATGCACTTGCACATTCAGTGTTTATCACAGAAGAGGCATTTTGGAGTCCACAGGACCTTTGTATTGATGATAACAAAACTCATAAGCATATCACAGTCACTATAACCAAAACAAACATGTAAAGGCAAAAAGGAAAAAACAATGCACACCAACAATAAATCAAGGGTACATCTCTTAAAAGTGTAAAAAATATGTTACAAAAGGTCGACAATTGTAACAATTTTACATTCTAAGTAATCTATTGCTCAAAAGACTGATGACTAAATTAGAAGGCTCTGCATTGTGCAATAAATATTATGTCATAACAATAGCAAATTTCAATATTTCTGGTCTAAAATTTCTTGTTTTATTATGTTCCTACCCAGAAAAACAATTAGTGATGCACTTTTTTGTTTAGGTAAGGTGATTTTACAAAGCAATGATGTTCGTTTCCATAGTTTCATGAAAAACTTTCAACATTATCACTGTATGACTAAGTCACGATATAAAGTGCTTGAAAGTTGTTTTCCAGTAAAGATGACTTTCCACAGCAAATGTGAAATCACATTTTGGGAAACGGTTGTATGATAATGTTACAGTTCATAAAGTAAGGCCAAATAATATGATTTATAGAAATCTTGAAGTTAATTTTTTTTTAAATGGCTATAAGCTACAGCCTCCAGTAAAAAAAATGGAAACATCCCCTGAAGTACATTTCCCTCATAGTTTCATAGATAGATACTAGGCAAGTAGTCACAAATTAATAATTCAGTCTGCCCTGCCCTTGGATTTGCGATGCTTCAGCTGTGCGCATCACCCTTCCAGGGAGGGTTGAGTATGATTTCCTGGGGTGGATTCATGAAAACTCATCCAGTTTTCAAGATTGACCTTTAAAATAGACTCAGTACTATTTTGCTTGACATGGAGGGAAAGCTTGTTCCAAAGGCAGGGAAAGCATTGTATTAAGAACATGTTCTTCCATTAACTCATTTATTTGCTGATAAGAGATTAAGGTTCTTGCTGCTGGTATACGAGGAGCCATTGGTTTTACAATGTGAAGAAGGTCAAATAGGATAGAATCTTTTATGGCATGAAAAGCTATTCACAGGTCACCAGAAGAAGTCTGTAGGAGACAGACTACAGGGGATAGTCTGCCTGGATATCTGGGAAATATATGTCCTGTGATTTTGTTGACAAAGAATTTATGAGGTCTCAAGTTAGGTATGATGCTTATAGTGGTACATACCAAAGGAGGCATCATAGTAACATAGGGCAACAGGGACCATAAGGTGCCTACTACATGCTTAATATTGCTCATTTTCAAAGCAAGTAGGGTCATATATGATATTCCTTGTGTAAATTTGTGTCTATCCATGTAATCTTGGCTAGCCTTACAGATAGCCAAAGCAATACTTTGTTTGGGCTGTGGTGCAAGGTAGGGAATACAATCATTTGGGAAACTATCCCTACCGTGAGTATTGTTTATTTGTTAGTGTATATTTAAGCTACTAGTGTGGGTGTTTGTAGAGCCATTGGTTTTGCGAAGAAATATGAGGTCAAATAAAATTAGAAATTTCATGGTTCAAAATGTGAGACAAGGGCCATCTCAGAGCAGTAGACTACTGAGTATAAGAAAGTTTAGCTAATCTATCAGACTAGATGAGGAAGTTAAGGCCTTTAATTTTCTTGGTTAGAAATCTTTGAGGTCTCTCCAATTAAGCAATAAGCTTGAACTTCTACATATGAAAAGGGGCATTATTCGACAATGAGTCTGATGAAGGAAGATAATAGTGGCAGAACGACTTCTTTGGATCTTGATGATAAAAAGAACAGGGAACCAGCATGTGACCATGCAGCCAGAAAAAACACCAAATAACATGAGGCTCACTTAGTAACACTTGCGTGGCTTAAATAGCATGACAGTCTCAAACGCACTTGTAGAATGTTCTTTAGTAACTATCTCAGCTTAACAATGCTACCTGGTGACTTCAAAAACTGTGCAAACTAGTAAGAAAGTTGCAGGTTTACCAACATTTACCACTATCTTAAAAACTTAATAAATAATGCCACAAACTCCAGTCCTAGGTTGAAAATCACTTATATTTAAAAACAGAAACATAAATACAGTTTAGCACTTTCATCCCAAACCTTGGGACTTCTTCAGAACTGTTGCTTACAAGCTAGAAACTCTGTTAAATATTAAAATAAGTTATAAAATGTCCAATCATCAGTCACAATAAAGCACTAGAAGTTAAAGAAATATACGAAGATAAGTAGTTACACGTGTTCTTTGATTGTGTTGTACTCACATCTTACTGGAATAACATTAATCTTTTTTATAGGCTTTATTTGGGGACAATTTTGTTTTATCCAAGTCATTAATTCTGTTTAATACCCCTATTCCTGCTTGTGTTAAAAGAATGAAATACCCCTCTTTTATGATCTATTTTATCAATTGCATGAAAAGTTATAACCAAGAACTGGAAGAATGAAGCTACATCCTCTTTCAAAGAATTCACAAATATTGCAACCGAGGTATGTCATTTGGAAATTATCACCATTAAATCAAGATCTACTAGAATCACCTCCTACCTATAACACGTGGACAAATTTAAAGGAACTGCTTGATAAACAAAAATAGGTTAATCTCAATATCTTTTGAAAAAGTTGATGACATTATTATTGGCCAGGGAAGGAAATACAAAACTTTATTAGGGGGTAGATCAGACTGATATCCCTATTCCCCCCACAAATTCTTCTATAGTAATACCTTATGGGTCACATTCAAAGGAAATTAAAAAGATACTAGTCAAAAATGGTGTATTTTTAAAGGTAACTTGAAGATTTTGTCATTTTTAGGTGATACACTTAAATATGTCTCTAAAACAGGGAGGAACTTGGAAAACCTACTAGAAAACCCTCAAAAATACCTTTCAAGGTGCAAAGGAACTAGTGCAAAGAGATGTTGTGAATGTAATCCATGTTTTTACATTTTAAACATGAACAACGTCAAGGTAGGATCCCCCACTAGAGGAATCTTTGTAGGTAACAGAAATTGTACATCTAAGGGGGTAGTTTATCTTGCTTTCTGTGATGGTTGCAGGAATTTCTATACAAGTAAAACTGAAAGTTAAGAAAAATAATCTATGAACATCTGTACACTATCAACAAAAGAAACCCCAACAGTGCACTGTTTAAAGCATACTTAATTATGCCCTACATACACTAGATTTCAGTCTGGTATCTTGGAAACTGTTCCTTTTTCTCTCAGAGTGGTGTACGGGAAACAGAATTAGAGCTGAGCTAATATGGCAACCAAGACTTAATGCTGCAACACTCCTTGGTTTAAATTGAATACACATCTATTACCCCATTCTAAAAAACAGAGCAGCTAAACTTTAATACTAGCTAGCTCTGTATACTTCCTAGTCTTTTGTAAAGCACATATTTAGCCTATTTCTGCACTTTATATTTTAGCACTTTTTAAACTTTTTAGCCTTACAATAAGTCTGAATAAAAAAATGTTACTTATTTACATTTTTTTCCAAAGGTTTTTAATATGAATTCTATGCACCAAGTTGTTTTTATGAATTTTAACTTTGTTATCTCTAACTTCTACTGCTTAATTAATTGTGACTGATGACTGGTCAATTTGTAACTTATTTTAATACTTAATGGAGTTTCTAACTTGTAAGCAACAGCTCTGAAGATGTCCCCAGGTTTGGGCTGAAAGCTCTAAACTGTATTTATGTTTCTGTTTTTTAATACAAGTGATTTTTGAACGAAGACTGGAGTTTGTCACATTAGGTACGAAGTTTCTAAGATACTGCTACATGTTGGTAAACCTGCAACTTTCTTACTAGCTTGCATAGTTTTTTTAAGTCACCAGGTAGCATTGCTAAGCTGAGCTAGTTACTAAAGAAGTTCTACAAGTGTGTTTGAGACTGTCACTACTATTTAAGCAACCCAAGTGTTACTACATGAGCCTTATTGTGTTATTTGATCTTGATGATAGTTCACTGGAAATTCATTGGACCAGACAGACAGATTTTCTGATTATAGTGGAATCATTTTGACTGAATGAGAACAAGTTGTTCACCTAAGTACCCAGGTCCCTTACAACAGCATCTGTCTGAAGAGGAGTACTATTTATAACATATGAGGTGGGAAAAGCCTTTCTGCCAAAGCTACGTTATACTTTTTTCATTTACCTTGAGACCATTTTAGCACACCAATTATGTCCACATTCTAACCCTTGGTACAGATGTTTAGTACCAGTGGACGGCAGAAAACACTGTCCAGCTTGTAGTCATCCGAAAACTCAGTCAACCACACTTCTGAGATATTGGCTTGGATATCTACAAAATAACTGCCAAACAGTAGAGAACTCAGCACTGATCATAGTAGTATGCCACTAGTTACAATTTTACTTTTAGTGAGGGTACCAGCAACTTTCACAACTTTGTGTCTGTTGGACAGTCAAGTTTACACTCCTGCAGACAATGCTGGAGTTTGCATAAATTTGTCTAATTTTTACAATAACAACAGCATGACAGAGAGTGTGAAAAGCCTTGTTAGGTCAAGAGAAGAAGCTTGAATGGAGTAACCACTTGCCAAAGCCTCTAAAACCTTTGCAAAGAAGTGTACTAAGTTCAGGAAGCAAGGCCTGGCCTTAACAAAACCAAATTGACCGGGGTCTAGATGAGTTAAATTGCCCATGTCTGCATAAGTGAGAAATCCCACAGCTTTGCATGTATGGCTGGTGAGGATGATGGAGCTATAGGTACCTGAGTCTGTAGAGGAACCAATCTTGTACTGGGAAGTTACAGTAGCAGTTTCCAGGCATCAGACACAAATCCTATGCATAGGATGAAGATGAACAATTTAAGCAGAGGTTCGGATACTACATACTTGGCAATGATAAGAATGCAGCTTGGTATGTTGGCTGGTCTAATGGAAGTATTATCTCTAGCCTTTGACATGAATACCAAGACTTGTTTCAAAGTGATTTCAAGAAACACTAAAGTTTCAAAGACGGTGGGGCAACAATATGGATAGATGGGGGTAAAGTTAACATTAAATTTGTCTGTTAATATATTGGCTATATCCTTGGGATCAGAACATGTGATATGACCATGGATGAGCTCAGTACATAACTGGAAATTATTCTGTAATTTCCTGATATACCTGAAGAAAGATTTAAAGTTTCTTTTGGTATCTTTAGTGACCTTAAGCTTGTACTCTACTTTACATTTTCTATGTGAGAGACAGACACTTAAATTAGCCAGGCTGCACATTTCACGTTTTTTTTCATTGGTTAAATTATTTGAGTGATACTTAAATACACAGTGAATTTCTGGGCCTTTGTCTTTATCTGAAAAGATTTCAAAACTGTGTAAACTAAATCACTACTGGTGAGTTCCTGCTAGTTCTTCCCTCTCACCCTCTTGTTCGCTGATCTGCTTTTTAAACCTGGTGATTTTAAGCTGCCCACCCTCTACTGTAAATCAAGCTTAATATGTTCCTCTCTTTCTACACTGCTGTTGATATCCTGAGTTATTTATTTGCCTTTCTTTGTGCTAATATTGAAAAAGTGCATTTGTCTCTCATTGACTGTGCTGCTGATTTACTTGCTCTGAATTCATTACCTAGCTAGTTGTTGAATAAAGTATTGTATTTGTAGACTCTAGCAAGGACTTGTTTTTTGCATCAAGAGGCCAGTGGATCTTCCATCTGGTGCTTGGTCTGTTTAGGCTGGGGAAACACTTGAGATTTCTGCATGAGGTTTTATTGGGTGGAGAGCTTATTAATCAGCTTATCTTATTTTTGGTGCTTTTATAAATTCTGTACATTTGAATGGCTCTTGGCTCATTTATAAAAAGCCAAGACTTTTATTGAGCAATTACACCTTTATAAGCTGTTTAAAGTACACTGCTGTATCTGTATCTTTAGGTTTGTTTGTGGTAGCATTTCACTCCGGACACTATTTTACTTCGCTTTTACATTAGGAGGGCTGGGATTGTTCATCTAGTGGCAGTAGGTGTTTACCTGATCTATCTGAACTGGGAAATACACAAATGGGCTCCAAGTATCTTTTTGCACTTCTCTTATATACTGTAACTGTACTTTAGCAGTTTAGAAAAAAAACTGTACTGTCTACTGCTGCTTTAAGTAGTTAATTGTACTGTATTTCATTGTATCTGTTAGTTGGGCCGTTGTAAGTAGTTAGTGTGGTCTTGTAACACTTTGGCTCCAAACCAGCTATTCTACATTAAGAAGGTGTTTTTCTGCATCCTTGTGGCAGAAGTGTGCTGATCTAACCTGTCTGAGTTGGGATTGCTGATGGAAGGCTTATTGTGTACTTTCCTGATTAGTAGTTAGCTTAAAACTTGTTCCTCTTTGCTTGTATTTAAGCCTCACATTTGCCTGGTGCTGCTCTTTGAGCAGTGCCCTTGTATAGACGCAAAAGCCCAGAAGCTCATTCTTTCCTAAGCAGCTGTCAGTGAAACCCTTACAAGCTTTTCTGCTGCTCTAGGAGCAACTTAGTTGCACAGTGAGCAGCATTGCCTTACTGATCAATCTTAGCCTACACAAAGTAAAGTTTCCTCTTGCAGTTTTGGCACTACCAGCACAGTCCTGTTAAATTAACATATTCCCTTCCCTAATATAACATAAAGTAAGAGCCTGCTACCATGAATGGGCAGTTTCTCATCCTCTCTCTGGCCAGCCTGATAGACATGGGCATCCTGAGGCACTGTAGCAATTGTGTCATGTATACTGACAACCACTTACATCTGAAACAAACAAATGCTTTATGTGAGAGATGTAGTTACATTATGAAACTGGAGGCAAGACTCTCACATGAGGACAAACTGAATGCCAAACAGGATGTCAGCACACACACACTTCCCACACTAAATAAGGACATGACACATAAACCCATATATGCAGAGGTACTCATTGAGGCCTCCCAAATGGAAACCACATACACACATAACAATGCAAAAAACAACCACAACAAATAATAACACACACACACACACACACACACACACACACACACACACACACACACACACACACACACACACACACACACACACACACGTGTCTCAACAAATAAGCCCATAAGATATCACACCACAAAACCTAATGTCTTGGTCATAGGGGACTCCATAGTGAGACTCATGGATGTTCGTTCCCCTCACCAGGCTGGATAAGGAGCAGATTACAGTTAGCTGCCTGACAGGTGCCAAGATCCATCAAGTCACTCAAAACCACAATTAATGGTATGAGTCTGTCAAAATCCATGTGGTGATGAATGACTTAACACATACTTCACTAACCTATATGAAGAGAAACATGACTGAATTATCAGATTATGTGTCACAGGCAGGTATATGCCTAGTCTTAAGCAGTATTCTACCTTCTCCAAGGATGATGCTACAATACAAACACAAAATTATTGACTTTAACAATTGGCTTAGCTTCTGATGTCAATCCAAGGGGATCCAGTATCTGTTAGCCTGGGAAGACATGGTTGACAGGTCACACCGCTTTGCCAGAGATGGTCTGCACCTGTCTCCTCTAGGCTTTCGGATACTGGCAAAGGAATTAGCCACCCCTATTGTGCCTTTTTTAGGCAGTGTCAAAATAACCAACCTTCCAACATAACAAAATCCTCTTTAGATAAAATCAAGGTACTGCTACTTAATGCTAGGAGTCTAAACAAGAAACTGCATTCCCTGGAAGCACTCCTCACTTTGGAAGGTGCTGACGTTTGTGCAATCACCAAGACATGGTTCAAAGGCACAGAAAGAACCACAGCTGTGCAGAGCTTCAATGCCTTCCATACATTCAGACCACAAACTGGGCATGAAAGCTCCAAAGGAGGAGGTGTATCCATCTTCATTAAGGATACTCAACGCTAGAAGTCTAAACCTCAAGATGCACGCACTCGAAACTCTCCTTAGCATGGAGAACATCGATATCTGTGCAGTAACAGAAACCTGGTTCAGGGCTCCCGAGAGCACCCCAGCACTACCAGGTTATACCTCATACCATGCTTTTCAGCCCCAAAACTTGGACCGAACCACAAAAGGAGGGGGAGTATCGATATTCATCAAAGATACCCACACCTCCAGGTTGGTGGCAAAGCATGAAGCATCAGAGACTATCCATGTGCAACTAACAGTGGGTAAAACTGCCTTCCAGTTTATAGCCTGCTACAGACCACCCTCCCAAACCCAGGAACCCCACTCGGCCTTCCTGAGAACACTGGAAAATATGAAGGTCTCTCCGAACACCATTATATTGGGCGACTTCAACTACCCAAACATAGATTGGGAGCATTACTCTAGCTCCAACACCCTTGCCCAAAGGTTCCTAGAATTCATAAACTCAAATGCTATGGAATAACTTGTTACCACTCCCACAAGAGGGGAAAACATACTGGACCTGATCATCACCAACATGGGGACTCTATGCTCCAGACCAGAAGTGTATCCCTCACTGGTAAGATCAGACCATAAACTGATCTCACTGGATATTCACATCCCGACCCCACCCCCTGCCCAGAAAACCACAGTGAAAAACTTCTCTAAAGCAAATTTCACACTCCTCAAAACCGAGGTGGAATCCTTCAAAGCCCCCGGGCCTGTGGAAAATACGGCCCAGACCGCAGAATCCTTTATAAATGCATTCTATGAACACCTTCAGGACTGCATGGATCATGCAATCCCAAATAAAACCAAGACCCAATCCTCCAAAGGCAGACAACCTGTCTGGTGGATCCCAGCCATAAACAAACTATACAACAGAAGGAGGAAGCTACTACATGATAGAGCAAAATCCCAAAAAGGGAAGGCATCTCTGATCAGTATTAGCAAAAAACTAAGGGCACTCATAAAATCGTCAAAGGCCAGCTTCGAGAGAAAAATTGCACAGGACACTAAGGATAATCACAAGGCTTTCTTTAGTTATGTTAGGAACCTGGGTGGGAATTCCCAGATATGCTCAGAATTAGTCCAAAATGACAAAAAATACACTGATCCCACAGACATTGCCAACATCCTAGCTGACAGGTTCAGCGCAAACTTCTCCCCCCCCCACCAAAAGGGCAAATATCTATCCCAGCAGACTGCTGCCCCTGACATCTCAGATGCTCAGGTGGGAGCCGCCTCTCCAAAGCAAAAACACAGCATGAATGGGACCAGACGGTGTCCCAGGCTGCGCCCTACATGAACTCCAAGAAGAGCTAAACCCAAACATAAAACTACTGTTCAATCTCAGCCTTACTACAGGATATGTACCCAAAGAGTGGCGACAGCAACAGTGGTCCCTCTCCACAAAGGTGGTGCCTCAACGGACCCTGGAAACTATCGCCCCATAAGCCTGACTAGCTTGGTCTGCAAAGCTATGGAAAGGATCATCATGGACCTCATAAATAAAGATATTGGGGACCTACAGACACTGGATCCTACCCAGTTTGGCTTTGTTAAGGGCAGATCCTGCCTCTTAAACCTGGTTGACTTCTTTGAAACAGTCACCAAGGCCATTGACGAAGGGAAGGTGGTCCACACAGCCTATCTGGACCTCGCAAAAGCCTTCGATACAATACCCCACTGGCATTATAGATAAGCTCACCAGCTTAAATATAAACCCCTATGTCACTAGATGGGTTGCAAACTGGCTCAAGGACAGAACCCACATGGTTAGAATTGCTGGAGCCATGTCAGACTCCAAAACAGTTACAAGTGGCGTCCCACAAGGCTCAGTCCTGGGACCTCTCTTGTTTGGTATATATTTCTTGGAGGTACAGGCCAACACGGAAGGACTGTGGCTGACCAAGTTCGCAGATGACTGCAAACTGGGCCATAATCGACTCTCCAGCCGACACAAGCATCCTCCAAAAGGGCCTCATAGAAACAGACAACTGGTGCCAGAGCCATGGCCTCAAGCTAAACGCCAAAAAGTGTATAGTCATCCCTTTGGCAAAACAAAGTGCCCACAAATTACCACATAGGTGATAATCCATTAAGTACAGAAGAAGTAATTAGGGACCTGGGGACCCAAGTTGATAGCAATCTCTCATTTGGCAACCACGTGGCCAAAGTGGTTAGAAAAACATTTTATATAGCCCACCTAATCATGAAGGGATTCACATCTAGATTAGGGGAGGTCATCGTGCCTCTTTACTCATCCCTCATCAGGCCCATAATTGAGTACAATGCCCCTTTTGGGATGTACCTTACCAAACACCTGCAGCAACTGGAAAGACCCCAAAAGTACCTCACCAAGAGGATCAAAGGGCTCAAACAGATGCCATATGCTGCCCGGTTAAAGAAACTCCAGCTCTATTCAGTGGCATACCGCCTGCTCAGAGGTGACCTGTGCCTGACGTATGGCATACCGCCTGCTCAGAGGTGACCTGTGCCTGACGAATAAGGCCATGTCCAACCCAGAATTAAGGGACATGCTGCACCTCAAAAAATCCAAATCCCATCGAGCTACACGCTCGAGAGACTTGAACCTCAGCACTGAAATAAATAGGACATGCTGGAGGGACAGATTCATAACCCAGAGGCTCCCTTCACTCTGGAATAAAATCCCAGTCCAGGTTAGGCAGAGTCCCTCATTGACTCTTTTCAAGAGGAATCTTGATGAGTGGATGGGAGATCGTAGGTTTACCCCGGGTATCACTTCTGTGTCACTGTTAGACAGAGGCACAGTATACTAACCTCGAAAAAGGGCATAGCAAAATTAATTTAAAATGGGTGGCGAAAGCCAAACATACTCTGGCTAGGCTTATAAATGCCCTAGGGCAGATAGCCTAGTATGAACCTATGAACCTATGAACCTATAAGTACACCTCGAGGATGGTCAAACAGTATGACTCTCTTCAGCTACTCCATGTCCAACTAACTACAGACACAGCCCCCTACCAGATTTTAGCTAGCTATCTGTCCCCCACAATGAAACAGGAAAGCATACTGCATACCTTAACTTACTGGAGTCACTTGCCATACAGCCCAACACCGTACTCATGGGTGATATTAATTATCCTGACATCAACTGGGAAACCTACATGAACACAAACATGCTGGCTCAGACATTCTTGGACTTTGTCAGTGTAAATGCTCTGGAACAGATAGTCAGCACACCTACAAGAGGCTCAAATGTCCTGGACACAGTACTCCCTAACATGGGAGAGCACTGCACCCCCTCCCCGTGTGATGCCCACCCTGGTAAGATCAGACCATAAATCAGTCTCATTCGATGTAATTATAAAACCAGATACCCCATCAAGCTCAAAAATACTTAAGAATTTTTCTAAGATAAATTACCTCCTACTAAGGGAATGTATAAGAAGTTTCAAAGCATCCTGAAACATAAATAATACGGACTCTTATGCAGAGGTGTACACCAATGCCCTGTAGAACCACTGAAGCAGTTGTATAAAATCAGCTATATCTGACCGGATTAAAATCAGGTCTTACTGAAGAAACAAGCCACTCGGTGGACCCCTAGTATAAACATGCTATACAACAAGAGAAAGAAACTAATGTTGAAAAACAAGAGGGAACTGGCTCAGCAGAGGAAGAAATCCTTCTCCAGCTTAGATAAACAAATTAGAGATCTTATTAAGTCCTCCAAAGCTAATTACAAAGCAAAAATAGCCTCCCTAGCTAAGGACAATCACAAAGCATTCTTTACATCTGAAATCTAAAAGGGAATACCCAGCTATGAGCTGAACTGGCTGTGGATGGCACTACCCATACTCAACCAGAGGTAATAGCCAACCTGATAGCTGCCAGATTTGGAGAAAACTTCACTGCCCCCGTCGGCTCCACTCATCCCCCAAAGTATACCTGCCACCACTCCTCAGACTAATATCGCAAGACAGCAGGCCATCTCGGTACTCGCCAAGGCCAAAAACACAGCATCAGTGGGACCAGACAACATCCCAGGCTGACTTTTAAACAACTTAAAATATGCCCTAGCAGATCCACTTGGATCCCTGTTTAACCACAGCCTGAGAACTGATTATGTTCTGGCAGAATGGAGGACAGCAACAGAAATCTCTCTGCACAAAGGGTGCCATCAGCTGACCCTGGAAATTACAGGCCCATATGCGTGCCTAGCATTATCTGCAAGGCCATGGAAAGAAACATTATGGACTTTATTAACAAAGACATAGGTAATCTCCAAACTCTGGACCCAACCCAGTTTGGATTCAGTAAAGGTAGATCATGTCTGTTAAACATGGTTGACTTCTTTGAGAAAGTCACCAAGGAGATGGATGAGAGAAAGACAGTGCATACCACCTATCTTGACCTAGCCAAGTCATTTGACACAATTCCCCACTCAGGTATTATAGAGAAACTCCTAATTGGGAATTAAACCCTACATTGCCAGATGGGTAGCCAACTGGCTCACCAACAGGCCAAAGCCATGGATTAAAGCTAAATACAAAAAATGCAGTATTATTCCCTTTGGGTAAGCTGACATCCCTGCTAATTACATTATACACAGCAACCCCCTAGGTGTAGACCCAGTGGTACATGACCTGGGTACTCAGGTTGACAGCAATTTGAACTTCGACCACCACGTATCCACAGTTGTAAGGAAATCCTTCCATGTGGCACATTTTGTAAGTAAAGGCATCACATCTAGATCTAAGGATGTTACAATCCCATTATACTCAGCCCTCAGACCAATAAATGACTACAATGCTCCCTTTTGTATGTACCTCACCAGACACCTGCAACAGTTGGGGGAGACCACAGAGGTTTCTCAGGAAATTACAACAAGAGAAAGAACCTAATGTTGAAGAACAATAATTTATGCAACTGCTTTAGTGGTTCTACAGGGCATTGGTGTACACCTCTACATAAGAGTCTGTGTTATTTATGTTTTAGGATGCTTTGAAACTTCTTATACCATCCCTTAGTAGGAGGTAATTTATCTTAGAAAAATTCTTGAGTTCATAAAACAAGTCTTACATGGAAAGACCGAGAGCCCTGTCACTGTATTGTCTCCTACAGGTTGCCAAGGGGTAAGGTGTGCCTGGCTTACAAGGCAGTCTCTGACCTGGCCCTGATGGAAATGCTACACATTTGTAAATCAAACTGCATGAGGGTCGCTTGCTCCAGGGATCCTAACCTAGCCTCTAACATGAACAGGTAGATACATTTCTCAGAGGCTGCCACTTCTCTGGAAAAAGCTTACAATTCACGTGAAACAGAAACCCCTCCCTGACCCTCTTCAAATGCAATGTAGATCAATGGATGGGTGACCGCAAATTCATTCCCGGAGCGGTGCCCATGTCCCTCCTGTACAGCGGAAGTCATTATTAACTACCATAGACCTTTAGTTCTGCTAACTTCACTCACCTAACCACCGACAACTGGGGCAACTCAGGATAAATATGGCTAGGCTTGTAAGGGCTCTAGGGCCATTAGCCTGGTAACCTCCTATGAACCTATGAATAGTGCTCTTAAGTTCCATGCTGGCATATTTCAATGTAGGGATGAGGTAGGGTTATGGGAATGTCTTACAACTTTTCATAATTTTTCTTCTTTGTTACATGTTTTATTAATACAGGTGTTCCACCAGTGAGACTTACTCCTGAATTAACATTTGGGGTGGTAAGTACTGACTTTTCTATGCAGCTGTTTAGGTACTGGTAAAAGTCAGAGGTGAATGTGGTAGCCATCTCAGTTAGGTCCAATTATCAGGGATTGTTGGGACTTTTTACAGAACTGAGGTAGGTCTGCCCTAATGAAGTTCCTAAAGATGGTCACATTTAGTGGTGGGATGGTACCAATAAGCTTGATATTGAAGATGACTGCCTTGTGGTCAGATTTAATCAGGGACAAGGAGATGTTTGTGTGTGTATGTATGGGTGGGGCTAAGTAAGTAAGGACCGGGTCAAGAATATTATAGTTTCTAGTGAATAGTTTTACACTTTGGTCTACTGCATCAACATTCACAAAGTCTAGGAAATGCTGAACATATTCATTTTTAGAATTATACGTATGCTACTCACAGAAGATGTTTTGCCTGATTTCTTTACTCCTCAATGGTATTACGACAGTTTCCATGATCTTTAGGGGACACTGCTGGTGATCTGGAACTGACAATAATTAATAGCTGGATTTGTTAAGGGTGGTTTGGATGTCTACGAGCTCCAATTAAGGTCATGGGTCTGACAATGGATTAGTAGAAGAAGACTCCTTTTGATCTGAGGGAGACATCTTTAGAGATTAGATGGGCAAAGTCAAAGGAGTTGCAAAGTTTGTTGGAGGATGAGAACATGCTGCCAGTGTAAGCAGCTATTTCTCTAAAAACTGTGTTGGTTTGGAGAGAGGCATCACTGATGCAGTGTGAGATGGGGAATTTCTGTTTCCCCAGTAGAACCAGGGTATATTCCTTAGCATTTAATTCAAGACTGTGATCAATACAACAGCAGTATTGACAGGAGAGCTGATGACTGCACCCAGTTTGCAACTGTCAGCAAATAAGTCAGCCACAGGCCTAAAGCCATTAGCAGGATATCAGAAAAACAGATGTCATAAGACAAAAGACTGAAAAAGGCAGGACACCATTATGAGTCTGGCTCTTCTATAGTGAAGTCATATTTCTAGGTAGGGGTGGAATGTGCACAGTGCGAGTGTCAAATGGGGCAGAGAGACACTAATGTTTGGCCTTTTTTTGCACTGTATCTGCTGCTGATGGCTCTCATCCATTAACACGCAGCAAGATCTACTTGCCCCACTATCCAAGATCAGTTTTGTGCCTTACGCCTGTTGCCAGCTGAGATAGGTTCAGCTTATCCAAACTCCTATAATGGATGAAGGAGTATTAGAAAATGAATGAATGAATGAATGAATGAATGAATACCCTATTATGTTTCTGTTACAGCAGTTGTTTTGTGTTTTTTTTTTTTTTAATACAGAATTCAGCTCTACCATGCCGATTCAGTTCTGACATATTATAAGTGGCCTCTCTTAGTCTCTCTCTCTTTCTCGCTGCCCCTACCCCGTATATTTCAATTGTACCCTACTTGATTTTGTGAAGCTGAAGTCTGTGGTAGCAAAAATACTTAACTTACCAGCTGCATTCATCTCCCCAACTATATGTTTGCTGCACAAGGACTCTGTTAGCAATGGTATCAGTAGCAATTGTGCATTTTTCATTTTTACACACACACACACACACACACACACACACACACACACACACACACACAAACACACACACACAGATTACAATAGGAAACTCTTCATTATGCATTTAACAGAGGCATACGGCGATGGTAATTAAATCAAAATACAACAGCCAACAAAAAATACCTCAAAAAGGAGCACTGTACAAAAATCAGGATTCCTGTAACTTACTGTATCCCTTTTCTCCATAAGCAAGGAATGGAGGGATGACGACGTTCCTCCGCTCACCTGCGCACATTCCCTGTAGTCCCACTTCCATACCTTTAATCAGAGAGCCCACCCCTACATATGTATCATATGTGCTGAGACGACTGTAACTGCAAAACACAAGGCAAAACAAAAGGCATTAGGATTTCAGAACTGTTTGTAAATGTTAAGTCTCTGAACACTGAAGCAGACACTGCAAACATTCTGTAGTAACAAATCGATGAAACCAAAAGATATCACTCTGGAACTACTGACACACTACACTGTAAAATATAGATTCTTAGCCCCATGAAAGGTTTAGCAACACAATGAGTTTTTCAACTAAGCAAATGCTGATTTAAGGAAATAATATTCAGAGGATTCTACTCGGCATTGTACCTTTTGGATTACAGCTACCCAGAACAAGTAACTGCAGTTGTTAAAGCAAACTGTGCATTTGAAATGCCTTGTAATTCCATTATTTTACACAAGAAAACTTAAAAAACTGTAGTTTTATTAGATTATTCAAGCTTTTAGACATTACTTCTTTATACATAAACACAGGACAGAGAAAGACATTTCAATGCCAAATCTGCATGCATCACAATATTTCACTCTTGCCTGCACCTGGGATCTTTTGCTCATCTTGGGGTTCTTTGAAATCAGTCCATCCAGTCAGCCACCACTGATGCCATGACGATGCAAATGTTCATAGGTAGGTACTAAGCTATCTGCCCGAGGGCATTTATAAGTCTAGCCAGAGTGTGTCGGCTTTTGCCGCTCCATTGATTACTTAACTGAACCTCTGTCAAGCAAAGCCAATGAAGTGATCCCAGGGGTATATTTTGTTAACCATCCATTCGTCAAGGTTTCTCTTGAAGAGTGTTAGTGAGGGGTTCTGCCTAATGTATTTAGGAATTTTGTTCCAAAACATGGGGAGTATCTGTTACAGGAATCTATCCCTCCAGCATGTTCTATTTATTGTTGTGGCGAGGTTTAGCACACTAGAGCGAGTGGCTCGCATTGACTTGGATTTCTTTAGGTGGTGCATGTCCATCAATTCTGAGTTGGACATGGCTTTGTAAGTCAGGCAGAGATCACCTCTCAGTAAACAATATGCCACTGAGTACAGCTGGAGTTTTTTCAGTCGGGCTGCATAGGACATATGTTTGAGGCCAGTAATCCTCTTGGTGAGGTACTTTTGTGGTCTTTCAAGCTGTTGGAAGTGTCTTGTGAAGTACTTCCCAAATGGGGCATTATACTCTACGATGGGTCTGATGAGCGTGTTTAGGTGGGGGTTAGTTCATTCTGTAGTTTGTGCAAGATGCAGCCTGGGACGCCATCTGGCCCCATTGACGCTGTGCTTTTGGCTTTTGAAAGGGCTGTTTTCACCTGTGCATCTGTGATTTCCAGGACACTACACTTTTCCGGTATTGTTGTGGGCCCTTTTGAGGGTGAGAGGGGGTGAAGTTTGCACTGAATCTATCTGCCAGGATGTTGGCAATATCAGTAGGTTCAGTATATTTTCTGCTATTTTGCACTAGTTCAGTGCATATCTGCGAGTTGCCACTTAGATTCTTAACATAGTTAAAGAAGGCTTTATGGTTATCTTTTGAATCCCTGGCTATTTTTCTTTCAAAGGTAGCCTTGGATGACTTTATAAGGGACCTTAGTTTTTTACTGATACTGATCAGGGATGTCTTTCCTTCTTGGGATTTGCTTTTTTTCTGAACTAGTTTCCTTCTTCTATTGTATAGCCTGTTTATGGCAGGGATCCACCACACTGGTTTCCTTCTCTTAGAGGAGTAAGTCTTGGTTTTGCTAGGGATGGCACGATCCATGCATCCTTGTAGGTGCTCACAGAGTGCATTTGTAAAGGTTTCTGCATCTTGGGCAGCATTATCCTTTAGTGTGGGGACTGGGAAACTTATCACCTCTGTCTTAAGTAAGGTGTAGTTTGCTTTAGAAAAGTTTTTTACTGTGGTTTCCTTAGTTGGGGGTGGTGGTGGGGTGTGGACATCCAGAGTGGTTAGTTTATGGTCTGATCTAACCAGTGACTGGTTGACCTCGGTGCGGAACACCTGTCGCCCATGTTGGTGATGACCAGGTCCAATATGTTTTCACCTCTGGTAGGGAGCTTACCAGCTGATCCAGGGCATTTGAGTTGATGAATTCCAGGAAGCGATGAGCCTGGGAGTTTGTACTCGAGTAGTTTTCCCAGTTAATGGTAGGGTAATTGAAATCGCCCAATATCAGGGTGTTCCGTGGGACCTTCATGTTTTCCAGTGTCTCCAGAAAGGTTCGCTTTAAGGACTGTGATTGTGCGGCACACTGATTTTGTGTTTTATGTGTTGTCTGGTTTATGACGGGAGGTACAGGTTGTTTGGGTGTCTGCTTTGGAGGTCTCTGATGCTTTTGCAGGTTTTTATTTAGTGCCTCCGAGTATGATTTTTGTCTATTTATGTGTATTTTTTGCCAGTGCTGTTTTAGTAGGTCTATGTGTGGCTGGAGGTGTGGTGCAAGTGTTAATCTTCTCCTCTTGACTGTCTGTTCCAGTTAGGGGTCACCACAGTGGATCACTGGTCTGCAGATTGATGTTTCTAGTCATTTTGATAAAAGACCAAGCCATGATTCTGTTTGAAGTTAACATCTAGTGCTGTTGCCCAATCTGGCACTCCTCCCTGAACAGCAAAAAGCAAAAGATCCGCTCCCAATCTGGCAATGTAGAACTCCTCTGTTCCTCTACATGAAAGCACCATCAGTTCTCTCTGATGAAAAAAGTCCATTCCACAATCCCTGATCTGGCAATCTGTAGAACAGCACCTGTAGTCCCCCCCCTGCCATCTAAGCCCCTCAACTCTAAAGAGCAAAAAAAAAAAGCTTCTGTTTAAAATGTAGCTACAGTGTACATTGCAGCAAGTGGTCTGCTAAAGTTACAATACAACTCACTAATGACCATGCTTTATTAAAGCCCCATCAGCAACTTCTGATCATGCCCCTTTAAACTCTGCCCCCAGGATGGCTGCCTTTTGCCCTAATCTAACTACACTTCTAATTTCTCAGTCTCTTCGGTCCCCTTGATAAATTTTAAAAAATGTGGGTTCTCAGTACAGCACCAGGGAAACAATGACTTTAGTTTGTATGCAGCCATGTTCTCACTCCTGGGAGTTCCAGGGAAGCATTAACAATCTGTCACCCAAAATTGTACAGTGGTTAGATCCCATCTTGGCAAGTCTTGCTGCAACAACCACTGCTAGCAGTTTGAAAGATCTTCACATTAGATCTGTTCCCCTCCCTTCCATTCTGTTGAATGCTGAACTACATCTTATATCATTTGTTTGCTCATTAGAGTTGTCACCATCTCAAACAGGCTCCTTTCTGGCCATGACTGGCATCAGCATAGCAGAAAACAAACTTATACACATATAACCCACAACAGCTACTTGTTAACAGCTAAAGATCACAAACCCTGTGGCTGAACAGGTACATATCCTACACAAATGTTTTTTATATGTCATTAGGTGCACACCACATGTAAAACAGAAACAATTTAAGTCACTCACCAATTCTGGATAAGTGATAGAGATCCGTGTTAGATAAGTTAATATATTTCCTTTACCAACCAAGATCCCATTTAGTACATGAAAATCTGAACTCAGTAACAAAGAACAGGCAGCAGAACTTTAGGCAGTGAATGACTATCAAAGAAGAATAATGTAAGAATGCTTCTCAAGAGTCACATGTGTTATGACTTGCTTCCTTTTAGATATGATTACTGTGATCATTTGTTTTTACTTCATTTATTACTCCCTTCTTATGGGAACAAAAAATAAGGAAAATCTGAGAAGACTGGACATAAAACAAAACAACAACGAAAACTTATGTACTCACAACAATGTTCCATCTGAGTTGTTGCTTTTCACTTGTCTTCAACCTGTGGAAATACGGATCTGGTACAGCTCTGACTCGGCCACATTTTTCAGCATCGGATCCAAGCTACAAGCTCCTCCCCTACCCATAATTCCCCTGTCTCCTTCCTCCCCTCAGATCAAGTTTGCTGACGACAGTTTCACCTTGAGCTAACCAAGAGCCAAACACCTTGGCAGTAGTACCCTGAAAGCACTACAGGAAAGACAAAGGCTTGCCAAAGTAAGGGTTATGTCTGTTCCATCCAGTCCACCACACAGCCCGCATAAGGCAGGAGGAAGGAGGGAGGGATGGTTGAAGACAAATGAAATGCAACAACTCAGAGGGAATGCTATGGTGAGTACATAACTGTTTTACCTGAAGTTGTTGTTTTCATTTGATCTTCAACCTGTGGTTCAGAGCCCCAGCTACCAAAAGACCCTGGAACGTCCTCATGGAAAGATATTCTGGAGCACGGTGGAACCAAAGGATGCCCTGCCTCTGGACAGAAGATCCAACTTATAGTGCGAAACAAACATGTGCAAAGGGCGACCCAAAAGAAGATCCTGGGATTGAAGCCACCAGAGAAGTGAATCCCTGCAGGCTCAATACAAACAAACAGGATGGGATAACAGCAGATCTAGTAAGGACCACTGGACCACTAGGGTCCATTGGAGAACCCTCATATGCAGACAAGCCATGGTGATTAGGGTAATTGCGGCCGCCCAAAGAACTGATTCCGCAGGGAGATACTGGGTCTGAACAATGTACAACACATGTTTGATGGACTGAAGTCTGTCTGGAGTCAGAAAACCCTTGCTCAGAATTGTGTATAACCAAGCTCCAATAAAGTCTAGAACTTGAACCAGATCCAATAGGGACTTGTTGAGATTTATGGTTATGCCCAACTGATGGGCAATTTGGAGAAGGAGATCCATGGCTTGGCAGAGACGATACCTGGAAGGAGCAGAAAGGAGCAAATTATTCAGGGAGGGGAATTCCTGGAACCCCTGTTGCCGCAGGTGAGCAGCCACCACTGCCATCACTTTGGTGAACACCCTGGGGGTGGTGGTGAGACCAAATGGTAGTGCTCTGAACTGGTAATGATTGGCCCCAGCCAGAAGCAGAGGAACCTCTGAGAGGGCCTGTCCACTTTGATGTGGTAGTATGTATCTTGGGGGTCCATTGAGCACATCCACTCATTTTTCTGCAGGAAGGGCAGAATAGATTGGAGAGTGACCATCCAGAATTTTGTCTTGGCAACTGACAGATTTAGGGTTGAAAGATCCAGGATGGGTCTTAAGTCCCCAGTCTTCTTTGGCACTAAGAAGAAAGTACAGTTTTGTACCTACCATAAATGTAGATGTTTGAGTGTTCACACTGCTGCCGTCATCACACTTGGGTTATCCTGCCATCAGGCGGTTCCGCAGTCGGCCAGAGTTCCAAAGTCTTGGTCCGGCATCGGTTGCTGTCGCTTCTTCCCTGACGTCAGTGCACCAGGGGTATATAAGATGCATCCGACGCCATTTTCTTCAGTTTTTCTTGCCCCAGATGTCAGGTGCCCCCAAGTGGGTAGGCAATACATATTGCTAATCAAAAATATACATATAAAATAAAAATAATACCTTCAGTTACCAGCAAATACATCCCAAAGGTTGTATAGGATAGAAGGGTATAGATAAGTCCAGCTAGTTCAGAGGGGATGGAGGGAGGGTAACCTGGACTGCAGCAGTGTGAACATTCGAACATCTACATTTATGGTAGGTACAAAACTGTACTATGTTCATCATGTTACACTGCTGCAGTCATTACACTTGGGTAGAATCCCAAAGCTAAGGTTGGGTGGCTGGTCTATAAAGAGTTAGGATTGGCTAAGAGGCCCTGCAGAACTGCAGTGGCAAATCCTGCTCTGGATTTAGAGTAAAGAGGCAGGTGGTAATGCTTGGTGAAGGTGTGCACCGAACTCCAAGTTGCAGCCTCCAAAATTTCTTTGGTAGGTACTCCTCTGAGAAAGGCTGCTGAAGTGGCTGTTGCCCTGGTGGAATGAGGCCTAATGTTATTAGGGACTGATTTCCCATGCTGTGTGCAGCAGTACCGAATACAGTGTCCTATCCATTTGGATATAGTCTGCTTTGAGATAGCCTTGCCTTGTGATCCTGCAGCATATGCTACTAACAGTTGATCAGTTTTCCTGAAAGCTTTTGTTTTGTCCAAGTAGAAGCGTAGCTGCCCGTGTATGTCCAAAGAATGCAGAAGTTTCTCCCCTTTATTTTGGGGGTTTGGATAAAAAGTAGGCAAACAGATGGTTTGGTTAAGAGCCACACTAGATACCACCTTTGGCATGAAGGTAGGGCTTGTCCTTAAAGATACCCTATCCTGATGAAAAATTATAAAAGGTTCCACTGCCATTAATACCTGTAGCTCTGAGACTCTTTGTGCTGAAGTTACTGCCAGGAGCAGAGCTGTTTTCTATGATAAAAATTTTAGATCAGCTGTATTGGCTGGCTCAAAAGGTGGGGTCAGTTTTTCCAAAACAAAATTGAGGTCCCAAGTTGGTGTTGGTGCTCTCCGGGGCGGTCTTATGTTTTTAGCCCCTCTGAGGTACTGCTTTATCAAGGGATGAGAGAATAAAGGAGGATCCATGTTGTAATGTGCAGAAATGGCAGAGGCGTGAATCTTAATTGATGAAAAGGTTAGGCCTCTGTCCAGCATCTCAGTTAAGTATTGTAAAATTTGAGGAATGTTTGGAACAAGAGGGTCAAGGCTGTGAGCCTGGTTCCAGGTGCAGAATCTCTTCCATTTTTCTGAGTAAGCTTTCCTGGTGCTAGGCCTCCTGGCCTCCAAAATGACATCCATAACAGCTTTAGAGAGAGGTGTTACCTGTTTGACTAAAGTATCTCCCATGCAGCCAGGTTTAGGGTTTTGAGCTGACCGTGCAGGATATGATTCTTTGTTGAGTCAGAAGGTGTGGAATTTGGGGCAAAATCCATGGTGGGCCCTGTGCCAAGTTCCTTAAGATAGTGTACCAGTGCTGGCGTGGCCAGTCTGGAGCAATCAGAATCATCTGTGTTTTTTCTTGTCTGGCTTTTAGGTTCATAGGTTCATACTAGGCTATCTGTCCTAGGGCATTTATAAGCCTAGCCCAGAGTTTTGTGGCTTTCGCCACCCCTTTAGTTTGAAGGATACTATGCCCATTATTTTGCTGTGCCTCTGTCAAGCAGTGACACTGAGGTTATCCCTGGGGTATACCTGCGATCTCCCATCCATTGGTCAAGATTTCTCTTGAACAAAGCCAGCGAGGTGCTCTGCCTCACATGTACCGGGATTTTGTTCCACAGCATAGGGAGTCTCTGGGTGATGAATCTGTCCCTCCAGCACATCCTATTAATAGCCGTGTTGAGGTTTAAGTCTCTTGCCCTTGTAGTTCTGATGGATTTAGATTTTTTGAGGTGAAGCATGTTCATTAATTCCAGGTTGGACATGGCCTTGTATGTCAGGCACAGGTCACCTCTGAGCAGACGGTAAGCGACTGAATAGAGCTGGAGTTCCTTCAGTCGGGCAGCATAAGACATATTTTTGAGACCCTTTATCCTTTTGGTGAGGAACTTTTGGGGCCTTTCCAATTGCTGCAGGTGTCGGGTCAGATACATTCCAAATGGGGCATTGTACTCAATCATTGGTCTGATGAGTGATGAGTACAGGGGAACGATGACCTCCCTTGATCTAGATGTGAATCCCTTCATGATCAGGTGGGCAATGTAGAAGGTCTTCCTAGCTACTTTGCAACGTGAGTGTCAAACGAAAGGTTACTGTCAACCTGGGTCCCCAGATCCCTGATAACCTCTTCTGTGCTTAGTGCTTAGTGGATTGCCACCTATATGGTAACTAGGGGTAACCTTGTTTTTCCCAAAGGGTATGACTATGCATTTTTTGGCCATGGCTCTGGCACCAGTTATCCATTTCTATGAGACCCTTCTGAAGGATGTCTGTGTCAGATGGGTTTTCAACTATGGTGCCCAGTTTGCAGTCATCTGCAAACTTTGTCAGCCATAATCCTCCTGTGTTTGCTTGTACTTCTGAAAAGTAGATGCCGAACAAATGTGGGCCCAGGACTGAGCCCTGTGGGACACCACTTGTGACAGGCTTGGAGTCTGACATGGCGCCAGCAACTCTGACCCTGTGGGTTCTGTCATTTAGCCAGTTTGCAACCCATCTTGTGACGTATGGGTTTACATTTAAGCTGGTGAGTTTTTCAATGATACCCGAGTGGGGTATTGTGTCGAAAGCCTTTGCCAGGTCAAGGTAGGCTGTGTGGACTGCCTTGCCCTCGTCAATGGCCTTGGTGACTGTTTTGAAAAAGTCAACCAAGTTTAAAAGGCATGATCTGCCCTTGACAAAGCCAAACTGGGTTGGATCCAAAGTCTGCAAGTCCCCTATGTCTTTATTTATCAGTTCCATTATGATCCTCTCCATAGCTTTGCAGACCAGGCTTGTCAAGCTGATGGGACGGTAGTTTCCGGGGTCGGTGGAGGCACCTCCTTTGTGAAGTGGAACCACCGTTGCCGTACGCCACTCCTTGGGTACGTATCCTGAGGTGAGGCTAAGATTAAACAGCTGCCCTAACTGCGGGTTTAATTCCTCATTGAGTTCGTGGAGCACACAACCGGGGACACCATCTGGTCCTATGGATGCTGTGTTTTTCGCCTTGGAGAGAGCAGTTCTCACCTGAGCATTTGAGATGTTTGGGGGCTACAATACTCTGGTATAGATATCGCTCCTTTTGGGGGGGGGAGGGGAGAAATGTGCACTGAACCTGTCAGCCAGTATGTTGGCAATGTCTGTAGGTTCAGTGATTTTTACATCATTTTGAACTAATTCTGAGCATATCTGGGAGTTTCCTCCCAGGTTTCTAACATAGCTAAAAAAGGCCTTATGATTGTCTTTTGAGTCCTTAGTGATTTTTCTCTCAAAATTTGCCTTGGATGATTTTATGAGAGATCTCAGTTTTTTTACTTATAATGATCAAGGGTGTCTTCCCTTTTACGGATTTTGCTCTATCTTGTAGTAGCTTCTTCCTTTTGTTGTAGAGCTTGTTTATGGCTGGGGTCCACCAGACTGGACGCTTGCCTTTGGTACAAAGAGTCTTTGTTTTGTTTGGGATTGTCTGATCCATGCAGTCCTGGAGGTGCTGGTAGAAGGCATTTGTAAGTGATTCAGCGGTTTGAGTAATGGTTTCCGCTGGCTCTGGGGCCTTGAAAGAGACCACACCAGTCTTTAGAAGTGTGAAGTCGGCTTTTGAGAAGTTCTTCACTGTGGTCTTTTTTATCTGGGGTGGGGGCGGGATGTGGACTTCCAGTGATGATGAGATCTAGTATGTTTTCTCCTCTTGTGGGGATGGTGACTAGTTGTTCCATGGCATTTGAGTTTATGAACTCTAGGAACCTTTGGGCTAGAGTGTTGGGGCTTGAGTAGTGATCCCAGTCTATATTTGGATAGTTGAAATCACCCAGTATGATGGTGTTTGGAGATACATTTATCCCCTCCAGTGTTTTCAGGAAAGCTGTGTGAGGTTCCTGAGTTTGAGAGGGTGGCCTGTAACATGCTACAAACTGCAGAGCAGTCTTGCCTACGGTTAACTGCACCTGGATGGTCTCCGATGCATCGTGCATTGCCACCAACTTTGAGGTGAGGGTGTCCTTGATGAATATGGACACCCCCCCTCCTTTCTTGGTGTTGTCCGGATTTTGGGGCCGGAATGCATGATATGAGGTAAAACCTGATAGTGCCGGGGTGCTCTCAGGAGCCTTGAACCAGGTTTCAGTCACAGCACAGACATCGATGTTCTCCATACTGAGAAAGGCTTCGAGTGCATGCATCTTGAGGTTGAGACTTCTGGCATTGAGCAGCATTACCCTTAGTTTTTTTCCTTTTTTGTGTTCTAGGGTGGTAGGTTTAGAATTTGAGCCTTGCCTAAAAAAGGCACAATAGGGGTGGCAAGAGCCTTTGCCAAAATCCGGAAGCCCAGGGGTGACAGGTGCAAGCCGTCCCTTGTGAAGCAGCGTGGCTTGTCCAGCATGTCATCCCAGGCAGACAGACACTGGATCCCCTTTGAATGACACCATAGTTTAAGCCAATTATTAAAGCTGATCATCTTGTCTCTGTATTGTGGCATCATTCTTGGTGAAGGTAGGATACTGCTCAAGGTCAGGGTCATACCTGCCTGGGCTACATAATTAGAGAGCTCCTCTATGTCTCTTTTCATGTAGTCCAGGGAGGTACGTCTCAGGTCATTCACACCAGCATGGACAATGACTGAGTCATACTTGTACCTGCAGTTGAGTGACCTGAGTGCTTGCATTATGTGGCGGATTCTAGCGCCAGATAGGCAGCTTACTGTGACCTTCTCCTTACTCAATCTGGTGAGCGGGACGTCAGTGTGTCTGACTATGGAGTCAACTATGACGAGTGTGTCCGGCATTGTGTTTGGCCTTAAGGGCTGTGACTGTTTGGCACACTGACTCTGTGGTCTATGTGTTGCATGTGCTATGCCCTGTGGCGGCAGTTGTTTGGGTGTCTGCTTTGGTGGCCTCTGCTGTTTTGGTAGATTTTTTATCAGAGCATCCGAGTATGTCTTTGTGTGTTTATGTGTATGATTTGAAGTTGTGATAGTGCTATGTGAGACTGGGTTTGTGGTGTGTGTGGTTACCTTCTCCTCCTGTCTGGTCTTGTCAGTCCTATGTTTAGAGAGCTCAGCCTCCAGTTTGGCTATATAGTTGCATCTCTCGCATGTATTTGTGTTTTGTGGGAGAAGGAGAGGGTTGTCTGTGTACATGAGGCAATTGTAACAGTGCCTCAATATTCCCAGATTCACCAGCTGAGCAGGAGAGAACACTAGCAACTGATCCCTCGACATGCTAGAAGGAATAGACAAAAACTTTATGTAGATGAGTTTGAAAAAGACTTCAGGGGATGTGGTGTTTTTAGGCTGGTGGGGTACTATGTATAATAAAAAGTGCTATATCAGAGTAAAAAGTACTTTAGGAGCAAGTGCTAGGCTTTACAGATAGAGAATAGTCTACATAGGAATCAAGTAGAGCTGAACTTTTTAGTTAGAGAATAGGCTGGTTAGATTAGCAGTACAGTTCAAAAAGAGCTGTTCTAAGGGAAAAAATGAAGAGTGGACTTTAGGTAGCCCGAATAGTTTAACCTTGATTAACCGCCGCTGCTCTTGTGTGCTCCTGTGGCAACTCCGTGCTAAAGCGTGCTTTATAGCAGGGGGCTGGAAAAGGCAGGAAATGACCCAAAATGGCCAATGAACTACAAGTTACTGTCTTAAACCACTCCTCTGAGGACAAACAGGCAGCTCAGTACTCCCCACTCTCACTGGTGAGTAAAGAAACTTCCCCTTGACCAAACAAAGAAAATGGAGAAGTACAGGAACCAAGACAAAGCCCAGGGATCAGCAAAATCTGATCACTGGAACAAACTATTCAGGAAAGTATGGAAAACAAGAATATTTTTTTGTTTTTTTTCAAGTTTTTTACACAGATAGGACAGAAAACACAATAAATGCTTTGCTTTTCGATTAAATGCTATCAAAAGCTAGTACACTTGAGTGTATTAGCCTGTAGTTTAACTTTTAAGCAAACTTAAACTAGGAAGTGCAACAAACAACTCAAGCTTATAAAAACAGGAAAAACAGGTAATAACTCTATAAAATAGGCAGAAACAGTCGTCGAAAGGCACAAAAGGTCGAAAATGCAGAAAAAAATACCTTTGAGAGGAGAGGCAGTGGTGGGAAGGCATAGACTTTTAGGTTTTTCCAGCTGAACAGAACAGCATCCACTTTCCATGCTTGTTTGTGATAAGTCCTTGTGCAGAATTTTTGTAGTTGGCAATTCAGAGGGGAGGCAAAAAGATCTATGTCTGGGCATCTCCATTTTTGTGTTGTCATGCTGAAGATTTGTGGGTTCAATTTCAATTCGTGAGGGTCCATGATATTTCTTCTTAGGTCGTCTGCCAGAGTATTTTTCTTTCCTGGCAGAAATTGTGCTTGCAGGTGAACTTGGTACGTTTGAGATGTGTTCCACAAGGTCATGGCTTGCCTGCATAGGGGATAAGAGTGAGTGCCCCCTTGTTTGTTTATGTACTACATTACTGTGGTGTTGTCCGTCTTTAATAATAGTTGTCCTGGGTGTAGAAGGTCCTTGAAAGCTGTTAGGGCATTTTGAACAGCCAACATCTCTTTTTGATTGATGTGAAGATGCATCTGGTCTGTGGTCCACTTGCCCTGAATGCATGTTTCTGCCATGTGTGCTCCCCAGGCGTAATCCGAAGCATCTGTTGTTAGAGTTTGCCTGGCTGTGGGTTGGGTAAAAGGCTGACCCTTGTTTAGGTGACATGCCTGTGCCCACCATCAAAACTCCTGTTGTAGGCAGGGAATTATTGGAATTACTGCTTCTAGACTGTGAGAATGTTGAGTCCAAACACTTTTTAGGTACCAATGTAATTTCCTCATATGCAGTCTGGCATATGGTATTAGTAGTATGCATGATGCCATGAATCCCAGGGCCTGCAGAATTTTTCTTGCAAGGAGATGGGATGTTTTTGCCAGTAGTTGAAAATATTGAGTTGGCTTACCTCACGCCAGACAAACAAGTGCAACTATCTGGGCCGTTGTATTTAAGCTGGCACCCAGGAATGTAATCTGTTGTGAGGGCACTAGTTTTGACTTCTTTTCATTTACTGTGTACCCTAGAGAAATTAGCAACCTTTTCACTAACGCCAGATGCTGTAGAAGACTGTCCTTTGTCTCTGCTTGAATGAGGCAGTCGTCCAGGTATGGATATATTTGAATTCCTTTTTGTCTGCAAAATGCAATTACTGGTGCCAGGCACTTTGTGAAGACCCTGGGCGCAGTAGATAAGCCAAAGGGCAGTGCAGAGAATTGGTAGTGCATTGTACCAGCTTTGAATCGGAGGTATCTTCTGCAATTTTGTCTGATAGGGACATGCAGGTATGCCTCTTTGAGGTCCAGAGTAACAAGCCAAGCCTTCTTGCCCAGCATGGGTAGAAGCTGCTGTAATGTCAACATTTTGAATTTCAGAATATCCAGGTAAGTATTCAGAACTGAAAGGTCCAGTATAGGCCTCCAGGCTTTGTCCTTTCTGGGCATCAGGATGAGTCTTGAGTAAAACCCTTGTCCTTGTTCCTGTTGTGGTATTTTTTGTATAGCTCTCATGTCCATGAGGGCTGAAATTTGTTTTTGTGCCTCTGCCCATTGATTTTGTGGCAGGTCTGGCATTCATTTTAGCTTTGGTAAAGTATGGAAGTGGAATCTGTAACCTTGAGACACAATATTCAAGACCCATTTGTCTTGGGTGATTGTTTGCCAGTTTTGAGAAAAAAGTGCTAGTTTTCCCCATAAGGGGGCTTCCAGAAGGGAAGTGCTTGGCGTATGCAAGTGAAAGTTATTGTGACTGTTTTCTGTAAGGTTGAGACTTGTCCTCACCTCCTTTTGGGGTTGAGGTGCCCCACTGTCGTTGTCTGTTTGAGGCTTGGGGTTGTGATCTGCCTCTTGGGCGTCTGTATCTGCCTCTCTGTGGCCTGTCTGACACTGGAAAGGACCAATTTTTTGTTGGCCAATTTCTGCTAAACCGAGGTGGCTGTACCTGTAAGAAATCCTTGACTGTTTGCATATATTTAGTTTTATCCTCCATTTTCTTTAACACCTCTTCTGCCTTAACACCAAACAAGGTATCATGTTGTAAAGGAGCATCCAATAACTTTGCCTCAACATGTTCAGGTAAACTCTGTTCTTTTAACCAAGCATGTCTTCGAATAACAGAACCTGTAACTGCGGCTTTACAAGAGGCCTCTAAAGAATCAAAACCACATTGCAGAGTATGTTTTCCCACCTGTTCAACTGCATGCAATAAATTCTGCATTTATTTACAATCAGGAGCTTCTGAGCTAGCAAGCATTTTCTGTTTTAACTGAGCAATTAAATATTGTTGCATGTGAAACTGGCAATTTAAAGCTCTTACTGCTAAAGTTGCAGACGTGTATACTTTCTTCCCCCATCTATCCAAAGCTCTGGAATCTCTGTCAAAGGGTACTGGATTTTTTGCAATGGAAGCCTTAACCCCTTTTGGACCCTGGGAAATACTTTCTGGATCAGCAGAAGGGTTTTTGTATAGAAACTTGTGAGAGTCAGGGACTCTAATACCTATCTGGCTTGGCTGGAGTAGGGGGCAAAGAGTCAGGAGATAAGCTGGATTCAGAGAACACATCATCCACAATGTCTAGTACAGGTGGAATAGCCAGGGGCATGTGCTGAGGCAATAAGAGGAAATCCCGGAGGCCTTGGATTCTGAGTATTCCTGACTTTCCCAATGGAAATGTTCCCTCATGGTATGTAAAGTTTCTCCAAAAGAGTAATCCTCAGGAGGAGAGGCTGAAGGGATAGATTCCTCAGCATCAGAGTCCTCATAGGGGGGTAAAGAGTATCCCTGGTCTGAAGAGGAATCAGAGGAAATGGAAACCTGATCAGAGGAGTCATAGTCTGTATCCTGCCTAGGCCTTTTCTCGGGAGGGGGATGGGAAGCCCTGATTAGAGTAATGAGGTCTTTGGCCATTTTAAGCATCTGTTTCTTAGGCATGGAGGACTGTCCAGGAGAATGCTGTACTTGTTTCTTTGTCTTTAATGGTACCTTTGTCTTGGCTGTTGATTTAATGGTAAGTTGTGAAGGTCTGAAAACACCCTCAGAAGCCGGTGCCTGCTCAGCGGCTCCAGACCCATCTGAGGGATTAGTTTCCGTAGGCGCAATACCTTGAGTTTCCAGAGGCCTAGTTGTCTCCCCCTGGGAGTCGGAGGCGGCCTGTTGCTCTGAGGTAGCGGGTGTCAGGGGCTGCGAAAGCACCTCACTGAGAACTGGCGAACCAGCGACTGGCCTAGAAGAGGTTTTGTCATCGGTTTTGGACCTCAGATGCCTGTCTTTATCCTTGTCTTTGCGTTTTTTCGGAATTGCAGTCGTGGGTTGATCCGACGGCATAGTATAGTATAATTGAACCTTCGGCCAAAGTAGTGCAAAGCAAAATCAAAACGTCTTTTTATAGTGCATTTGTTAAATCTAGCACAAAACCGACAGCTAGTGACGTCGTGATTAGGGCCTAGGCAATGAATACAGTAAGAGTGGAAGTCCTTATGAGGTATTTGTTTCCCACAAGTAATACAATTATTAACTTTTTCTGACATTGGTCTGAGGCAAGAAAAAAGTTTCCCCAACAGGGTACTTAGCTTTATTTAAGACTTTGGATTTGAAATTCAACTTCGAAAATCTCAGGAGTCGGCCGACCGGCACTTGCGAACTGCTTCTGCTTCGGGCACCGCACGGCACGAAAGACTGAAGAAAATGGCATCGGATGCATCTTATATACCCCTGGCGCACTGACGTCAGGGAAGAAGTGACAGCAACTGACGCCGGACCAAGACTTTGGAACTCTGGCCGACTGCGGGACTGCCTGACGGCAGGATAACCCAAGTGTGATGACTGCAGCAGTGGAACACTATGAACATCCTCGAATAGATGACTGATCTAGGCTGGTCTGGGAGGATGGGCTGGATGACTTGTTTTTCGAGCAGCTTGAAAAATTCCAGTGCTGACTCCTCCCTTTGCACAGGTGGAACATCCGGGAGGTGTTTGGGTGGGCTTAGCATTTGAATGAAGGGGATTGAGTATCCTCTGGATATGATTTGCAACACCAAATGATCATCTGTAATTGACTTCCAGGCTGTTGGATGTAGAGAGAGACGTCCCCTGACTGCATCCAGAGCGAGCAGTCAGGCAAGCCTTCAGGGCTGCTGCACGGGTGTGTCTGGGAAGGAATCCCAAGAGCTCTGGTTTCTCAGACCCTGTCTGCTGCGAGGACAGTGTCTGTCATATCCCCCTTTGCCTCTGGGGGAGGGCGAGTCCTGAACATCTTGGGAATAGCCCTGAGACTTCTGGAACCACATTTTCTTCACCCTCCTCTGATTCTGAGAAAATTATCGTTGAGGAGTTCAGAAGCGGATCCTGATGGCAGACAAAGTCTTCCCATTTTTCTCGTTCTGGACCAAAGTGTCTCATACAGTTTTTCCAAAAAGAGTGGAACCATCATACAGGGTTTTGTAAAAGACACCTTGAAGGGCTCCAAGAATGCACAAAGCTGGAGCCAGGCATGATGCCTGAAGGCAATGCCTTTACCAGCTGCTCTAGTGGCACCTTTGGTAGCATGTGATAGGAGCCGCATAGAGGTGTTGGAAATGGAAGTGAGAGTAGCCATATGGGAGGAGAACACCTTCTTCTCCTCCCTCAACATGGACTCTGGGGCAGACTCAGTGACCTCCCTGACCAGGTCCCACTGAAGTCTGATTACATGTGCCATGTACCTTAGCACACATACCGCAAACATGGCTGAAGCATAAACCCACTTCCCGAAACAGTCCATGGCCTGGGACTCTCGGTCCAGTGGATGGACCGTAGAGCTCTCCCGAGCAAGCTCTTTTTTGCTTGCCACTGCCACCACCACAGCATCAATTGGGGACCCCTTAGATGAATGTTGCTTGTCTGACAGCACACTCAAAATCCTATCAGGGTGCTTGGGGATGGGCTCCACTGTGTCGGGTTCCTTCCATACCCCAGATGTAACCAAATCCACAAGTAGATCCGTAGGATGGGGCACCCAGGAGGTAGAGGGTCCTGTACCAAATGCCTCCAGGAAGACTGACTCATCAGGGTTGGGTTATTGGACAGACCACCCCCCCATGCTGGCAAAGGATTTCCATAATGTCTCCAAAGGAGACATCATCCAGGAGCAACTGAGAGGAACCCTACCCTTCCTCTAAGTCAGTGTATTCTGTGAGGGACTCTGGCAGAGAGTCCAACTGCCTCCCTTTACACATATGTTTCTGACTGAGCTCCTCAGGGGGGCTCTCTGGGGAGGACTCGGAAACTTCTGGCTGTTCCCGTCGGGGAATCTCTCTGGAGCTGAGAGGCAACAGGCTGTCCCTGAGGGGTTAGGATGGCAGAATCTGGACCAGAAAGAGAGGGAACCCGGACAGACTCTATGGATAAGAGTCTAGGGTCTCTACGGGACCAAGAGAACCCTCTCCACCATGTCAAAAGCAGAAGAAGAATGAATCCCGGAAGGTGGGACCAAGGCCAGGTCCGTAACTCTCTGTGTCAACGGGGGAGCTGGCCCCGAGCTTCCAGGTGCAGAGACTCCGAGTGGAAGGGCCGACTCCGAAAACCTTGAAGCCTACACCACCCCCTTGGATCTGGCACCAAGGCTACGGCTCTCAGAGCTAGACAACTCCGAGCTAGTAGGAACCGAACAACTCAGGGCAATGGTCGGCATTGATGTACCATCGGCACCGACCCCTCGATGCTGAGGAGCCTCAGACCCAGTGACTCTGAAGCCAGAGGTCGGATCGGAGAAGAAGCAATTGGAATAAATATGGACTGCATGCTCCCAGCCCCAGAGGGTGAGGGAGCAGGCAAGACTTCCATCTGCATCTGGGTCCGGATGAATTTCTGCATCATCCTGTCCACCTCAGCTTCAGAAAGGCTGTGGGTGGACCGAGCAGAGGAAGCCATGGAAACTGGCCTGGAGAGGCACCAGGGAGTGGCCAACAAAGGGGATTGGCCCCGAGAAACCTCTGGCTCTGGGGAAAAACAGGGCGAACGGAGCCGAGGGGAGCCCTGGCTGAGAGCTGGGTGAGACTTAGCCGGAGGCTTGGCCGAGGAAGCACAGTCAGAGGATCGCTTCCTGGGCCTAACCCAGTCATTGTATTTGCGCTTTTTCCAATCTCTGGCCCTCTTGGTGGGAGGTTGAGTCCCAGAGACCGGGGTGGAGGAAGGAGTAGAAGCAGAAGTGGAAGCAGGGACCTCCGAGGAAGGAAGCCCTTCAGGATCAACCTGTTCTTCCTGTTGATCAATACGTGGGGGTTAAATCTCACCCAGATCGAACAGGAGGTGTCCAGGTGTGGTACCTCTAGACAAATGACAGAGTTTGGCCATCAGAAGGGGGAAGCTTATGGCCACACCCTGTGCATTTCTGAAACCATGGGTTGGGGGTCTCTGCCATGGGGTCGGAAGAAGCACACACACACACACACACACACACACACACACACACACACACACACACACACACACACACACACACAAAACTAACTTAAGAGAAGGAAAGAAAGAAAGGGAAAGGAGAGGGCCTTTTTTTTTTTTTGGAGGGTTTAGGGGTCCGACGCCTGAGTGCAAGGGTAGGGATGAAATTAGGGGAAAAAAAAGGTCTAAAAGAGCCACAGAAAAGTTTAGAAGAAGAGAAAAATTTTTAACACTTCACTTATCAGGAACCTGAAGCAATGGACCACAATTCTAAGTAGACGCGCGGCAAACAAGATCTGAGGAGAGGAGGAAGACAGTGGCATTATGAGTAGGGGAGGAGCTTGGAGCTCGAATCCGATGCTGGAAAATGCAAATAGATCAATACCGGATCTGTATTCCCACAGGTTGAAGATCAAATGAAAACAACAACTTCTGATCAAAAGTTTCAGTCTTAATTTTGTGATGTTGTCATCTTAGAAGTGTGAAGTTCGGGAGACTTATAGAGTATCAAGAAAAAAATGCCTATATTCAATATTATCTGTCAGGCATTTTCTTTGCAAAGTCTTGGCAAATTAAAGGAAAACTCCACCCTCTTCTACAGTTTAACACAGTCCTTAGGTTGCTCATCTACCTACAATATTGTTCCAGTATTGTTTAGATACCAGAAACCTGGTTGTACTTCATGAAACTATCATTTATTTGCATTGGAATCAAAGGAATAGAAAGCCCACTCAAATGTTTTTTTAATTAAGCTTCTTACACACTTTAGCAGATGAATTTGTATCCTTCTGCATGACATAGCACAGATGCAGGGAAATGTAGTTCTATCTGTAGCGTACTGCCCACAGCCCTTCACAGACACTTGGTCCTACTGATGTAGGCAGATCAGTAGCTGCAAAAAATAAATAAATAAATAAATAAATAAATAAATAAATAAAGGGGAGACAAAGAGAGACAGTATCAGTGCATCTAGTTGATAGGGTTATCACCTGTCTATCTTTCTGCAGTATTGATTTCGGCAGTTCTGTTCATGGGGGGGGGGGGGCAAAGGCATGAATAAGGCAGATAGTTGTCTTGATATTTTTTAAGAAATAATGTCTCCTGATTGAGTTTTCTCTAAATGTCTCAGAAAGCTTTGATACTACCTTTAAGTCATTTTAACATCAAATAAAGTAGCATAACTAACTAACACTGCACCACTGAGACTTTATTTTGGTAATGTGATGAAAATAATTATTTTTCATTTAATGATGACATTTTTTCCTGCACGATCTCAAGTTTCAGTAAGGACATTCCACTCTGGGTATTTAAAAAGATTGTAACCTTAATAGCTGACCACATATTTTGCATAGTGATCCACTTGTAAGTGGTATTTTCTATAACTGCAAAAGTTTTATAGAAAGTAGTGTTAGCTTTACACACAGAACTACTATTTATTTACTTATTTATTGCATTTGTTTACCAGGAAAGTCCACTGGGCCTGAAATGAGCCCATTTTCAGTGGAGGACTGGGGAGAAAAGCTCCGCATGTAATTAAATACAAAGAAAAAAATTACACAGACAATACAGAGTATATAAGTAGAGGTAGCACATTAAATAAAGTAATAACCACATAGAATAATTTGGTAATAACATTACATAAATTGATAATAAGAGTGAAGAATTGTTTAAAATCATGGTACAAGGGTGGGAATAGAAGTTTTAAATATTAAGTAAGATAATGATCTTACTTAATATTTAAAACTTCTATTCTTACCCTTGTACCATGATTTTAATCAATTCCAAAATATTCAAATTTTATTTTCGCTAGACAAATTTTTTTTTTCCCAAAATTTTTTTATTAGTTATATGAATAGCAAGACAATTTATAACAAGAAGGCATAAATGAACATATAACAATTTATCTAGTGATAACAACCTTCATGAGATTTTGATAAGTTATTTAGAAATAAAACATACACCATATGTACACTATATACAAGTTAGGCAACCTGAGAGAGAAAAAAAAAATATATATATATATTTAACATTAACTATTTAATATGTTTAGAACCTTTTCTAACACAACCTTTCTAATAGCTTTTTTTTTGGACTTCCACCTAAGTATCTTTGAGCATCAATAAATTTAAAAGCCATTTTCTGGAAAGTAACCCATTTTAATTTAGAACAATCAATCCAATTTTGTATTATATAAAGTTTTAGTAATGAGCAAATAAAAATGATAACATGAATATCAACTTTTGAAAGATGAATCAATGGAATATGTAGAATAGCGAATTCCCACATCAACGTGGATTTTTGATATCCCATTTTCTGCAGTCTGACTTTCAAAGATGTCCACAATCTGTGAGAAAAATGACAATACCACAGAATATGAAGGAGGTCTGCTTGGGGATGAGAACAGCATGAACACGAAGGGGACTTATTTGGGTTAAATTTGTTTAATTTGATTGGGGTAAAGTAGGCATCATTATTAATCATTAATTGTGTGTATGCTAATTTTTAAAAGGGATAAATTCCTTAGTGTGTCTAATAGCCAGGACTTTCTGAGATTCTGACAATTGGGAATTATAATTCAACCAAACATTAGATAAAAGACAGTTGTGGTCCATCATTAAAGAATTAATTAATTTATATGAGTTTGAGAGCATTTTATCAGATGATGAAAGTATTTTGATAATCGTGTTAAGGTTTTTCAATTGTGAGTCTATGGGGACCAGAGATACAAATTTGTTTTTAATTATTGCTCTTAGATGTGTAAGAATTGGTGAGTAATTCCAGTTTACTTTCAATAACTTACGCCAGTCAGATAAAGGCAAGTCAAGATATTTCAAAACATCTCCTACTTTTAGATTTTTAATTAAAGGAAGTTCAAAAGTTTATTGTCCAATAATATATTTGGGTTTAGATGAATTGGCTGAACATGGTGCGAGATCTTTTCTAGTTTACACATTTTAAGTAAGGTTTGGAAATCTCTAATCTTTTGTTTAAATACTGTAGATATATTTTTAATAAATAAACTATCCAGAGAGATAAAGGGAATAGCTTCAGGATTTAAATTATTAGAAATGACATAATTATACCATAATTTTATCCATAAAGAGTGATTTGGATAAGAAGTGTTATTGAATTTAGAGATAGTAAGAAGTTTATTGGATGAGACAATCAAATAATAGAGATAAAGATTAGGTAAACCCAAACCTCCCTTGTCCTTGAAAATGCCAATCTAGAATAGGAAATTCTAACAGATTTAGGGAACCATATGAATTTTGCCAAAGCTTTATTTACAGACTCAAAAAATTTTTGAAATTATCTGATCAGATGATGAGAATTGGTAAAGAAATTTAGGCAGAATATTCATTTTAATAATGGCCACCCTTGAAAGAAATGAAAGGTTTAAATGCTTCCATCTGTCCATATCAGACAATATAGAGTTCCATAATTTATTAATATTATTTTGAAAGGAAGATTTATTATTGTGTTCTAAATTGATTCCTAAATATTTTATATTATAAGTAAACTGAAAATGATCGCCTGGAAACAAAAAAGATTTGTGTGCTAAATGATTTAAGGGAAAAATATGAGTTTTTGTAGAATTTAAAAGATAGTTGGAAACCAAAGAAAAATAATCAATAGAATTCATTATTTTTCTGTAATCAGATAATGGAGTTTGAAAGTAGATTACTAAATCATCCAAAAAGCAGAGAAATGAATATTAGTATTAAGAATTCTAGGGATGTTATGAAAAGTATTTTGAGTAATAAACAATAGCAAAGGTTCTAAGTAAATGTTGAAAAGAAAAGGGGACAATGGACAACCCTGTCTTGTTCCTTTAGTGATCTTTATCGGAGCAGAAAATTGACCATTAATGTATAGTCTAGTAAACATATTCTTGTATAAAACTTTTAAAAATTTATAAAGAATAAGGGAATATTAAAACATAACATAGTTTGAAATAGAAAGTTCCAACATACTCTGTCAAAGGCATTTGATGCATCTATAATCAAAGCATATATAGGGTTTGGATTTTTCTTAATGAGATGAAGTATAGTCTCTAAAGATAGAGTATTATTCCAAGCATGTCTCTGAGACATAAAACCTGATTGATCTGACGAGATAATTGAGGGTAAAATCCGTTTCAATCTGTTAGCCAGAATAGATGACAGAATCTTAATATCCACGTTAATTAAAGAAATGGGTCTATAATTTACTGGGTCAGATTTATCTTTATTATTTTTTAGAATTAGAATGGTTTTGGATGTGTTCCAATGAATATCTGAGATATCATTAACTCTTATATGATTGTAAACTTTAAATAGAAAGGGAAGAACTACCAATTTAAAAGTTTTGAAACATTCTGGAGTAAAACCATCAGGTCCCGGAGATTTACCCAATTTAAGATTATCTATTGAATCCGAGATTTCTTGTACCGATATAGGGGTAGAAAGTAGTTTTTGCTGATTATCATTAAGTTTAGGGAACTGCAAAGAGTCTAAAGAGTTTTGAGTGATTATCTTTAACAGAATTAGGAGAACCTGAATATAACTCAGTGTAAAGAGAGGTGAAAAGTTGAATAATCTCTTCATCAGTATTATATAATCTGTTATTATAAGATAAAGATGTAATATTTGGATTTCTGAAGTTAACTTTAATAATTCTCGCTAACAATTTAGATGGAACCTGGGCCCACTCTGAATATGAAGCAAGTAGCTTTTGTTCAGCTAAGGAGAGGTTATTTTGGTGAAGCAGAATTAAATCTTTCTGACAATCAAAAATTTGTTTTTCTAAAGTAGTATCATAGTTCAGACTAAGATGATTTTCCAACGAAGAAATTCTTGATTTTAAGAATTCCTCTTTCTTAAAGTATTGTTTTTGAAAAAGCAGCTTTACTAATAAATAAACCTCTTAATCTTGCTTTACATGCAGCCCATTGTATGTCATAAGGAATGTCTGATGATTCAAGACTATTCACCATTTCATTTAGGATTTCTGAAGCTTGTTTGCAAATATCTTCATTTGACAATAAGTTATTATTTAAGGTCCACTTATTAAACATAGTTTTATTTTTGATATTGGGTTTTATGTTCAATTTTAGTGAAATTCTTGAGTGATCCGAAAAGAATCTGGGTTCTGTAGTAAAGTCCACAATATATTTTGAAATATAATCTGAAATTAGAAAGAAGTCTAATCTGGACCACGAATGATAGCACTTAGAATAATAAGTATATATATCATTCTTGTTTATATTTTTAACAGTGCGGAGGGGATCTATTAAATTATATTCTGTCATCAAATCATTTATAGCCAGAGTAGATTGAAGATTATAGGTGACAGTGGAGCGGGAATGATCAATTACAGGGTTTATAACTGCATTCTAGTCACCACCCACTATAATATGATGATCCTTATAGGATGCAAGAATATTGTAAATTTTTAAAATGAACAAATGTTGTGAATTACATGGGCCATATAGATTTAAAATTAATAAGGGTTTGTCCAAACCAGCAATAGAAGTGGTAAATAAGCACCACCTCTCCTCATCATCAAATTTCTCATCAATAATATTCCCAATGAATTTTTGTTTAATGATTATAGCTACACCTCTGGAGTTAGATGAGTCACCTGAAGCTATAATCTTTTGATCCATTTTTTTAACTCTTTATTCCAATCAATACGTGAAATATGGGTCTCTTGAATAAAACAAATGTTAGCCTGTGATTTAAAGATCATATGAAATAATAGTGACTTTTTCGCTTTATCTTGAATGCCTCTAACATTCCAAGAATCTAAAATTATGTCAACAGGCATATTCTACAAGTATAATCATTATTGATGCTATAAAAGTGAACTCAAGGTACAAATCCAACACAACATTAAAAGAAGAAGAAAAAAAAATAAAAGAAAAACAGTCTAAGTATTCAAGCAAGTCATCAAATAACATTTGTTGAAAAAAGAAAAAGTTTTTAAGAACCATGAAATGTATAATAATAACCTTTATCCTAACCCTAGTGCCTACCCACCAATCCCCCTGTGATAAAGGAAGAGCAGAAGAACATGAAGAAAACATTGTAATTATAGATAATAATAACCTCAAGTTAGAATACAAATTATTCAAAGGAAGCCTAACATAACATAAAGTCCGAGTAATACTACTAAAAATATATACAAAATTAACTAATTTCAAGAAGGAACATGCTTAATCCCTACTTCTAATACTAATCTAAAGCTCCTATCCTTAAATTGAAATTTATAGTGATTAAATGTATTTCCTCAAGTATTTCAAGAGAAAGAGAAACAAGTAAATAATAAATAAATCACACTCTGCTCAACTAGAACACTCTATCATAAGAAGTAATACAATTAAAACTGAAAGATATGCAAGATAACATATATAAGTATAACAAAACCAACTGGTAACATTATAATATAAGTAAATAAGCATAGCATTACTGAACTAAAGATAATAGTCATGCACTATCTACTGAACCTTCTTTAGTACTTTAGTGATAATTTCATTAATCAACATGACCATTAGTATGATAAAAGCACTAATACCTGTAGAATGAGTATTTATTTATAGTTCAAATAAAGCAAAAAACAACTACCAAGCAACCATATCTCAAAATGAAAAACAATTCAGTCTGGAGATGCATCTATTAACTAGATAATAATAGTACAGGAACTATTCAAAATGAAATATTATAAGCTGTAAGGTTTTAACACTAGTTAATATACATGAATAAAGTATAATTATATTATTAAATAGTAACTTAAACAGCATCATATATATTGGACTGAATGTACAACAATGTGCATACATATAATTTTAAATCTACTTTTGAATATTTTACTAATGACTCTGTTAGGTTATGTAGCCATACTATTCTTCTAAGCTATAGATGTAACATAGCAAAACAGCATGAAAAGACAAGGCTTTTAAAGTAAACATTTTGAACATCTAATTAAAACAGAAACAAGCAAGCTAAATGCAGTAAATCTAAGGGCTTAAATATATACATGTAGATTCAGCTAATCATATTAAAGATAGTTATTTCAAACCTTTCAAATAAGTAAAGGCTTTCTTAAACATAAACTACTAATCATAAATATCACATCCAGCCTCTGAGAAGAGAGAGAGCAGAGAATAGAAAGAACATGAAACTTTCATATGAACAGGTATACTTTGTAACATTTGTCAAATTAAACACTTCAGTATAATATAAAATATTGTATGAAAAAATATTCTGAATGGGAAAATATGTTCATTTCTTTACACATCCTTTAGAATTTTAATATATAAAACTAACCTGTTCATTTGTTTCCAGAAACATTTTCACTCTGCTTTATGAAAGTAGCAGCTTGCTTTGAAGTCATGCAGACACACTAAAAGTCACTGAATATATTATGTGACATGAATCTGTTTAAATTTAAAAAGCAACCTTCACTTATGAAGAGAAAACACTTTAAATAATAGCCAGATCTATTAAAAAGTTAGCGCTATTGAATACTTGTTGAAAACAAGCAGACTTGTGTATTTGAAACTGTCCTTCTTTCCTCACAAATGATGACATCACCATCCATCTCAGAGAGACTGTAGTGTGCGCATGTTCATGCAGAGCATCAGCTGGAACTCTGAGGGGAAGATTTTCTTGCTAGAATGTTGAGATGGAATGTTTTTCCCTCCAAAAATCATTTAGCTTACACAGAAAGCTGTAACTCAAAAGCTTGTAGTAAAATTAACATATTATCTATTTACACAGCAAGCATATGTGAGAGAAAGAGAAGAAAGTAAATACAGCAATTTAAATGCTTCTATTAATCCACACAAATCTAACAAGCATATATCCTGTCACTGCACACTGTCACACCAAATCTATCATGTGTAAATTACATGACAAGTTCTTAAGCTAATATAATTATGTCACACTAGAATTACAAATCATGTAACACAAATACTGTCAGAGTAAAGAAATGAAAAAATCAAACCTTATTGTAGTTCTTTAACAGTAGAATATTAAGATACATTGTCAGGAAGCTTTTAAATGTTTTAAGAAAAATGTCTTTTGCATCTTTAGGATCTGAACATACAAATCTTTTGTCATTAGCTGTGAAAGACAAGGTATTAGGATATGCCATTCAAATCTAATCCCTCTTTTATCAAGTCATCACAATAGGGGCTAGTTTTTGTCTATTTAATTTGATCTGTGCAGGAAGATCTTGGGAAAATGATAGTTTGTGAGACTTCCATATGAATTGTTTCTTTGTTTTAGCAGTTTCTAGGATCTGGAAAGTGTCTTGAAAGTTTAGTAACTTAGTATAAATTAACCTTGGTGTAGAAGAATCTTGCTTTGTACGCAGTGCTCTGTGTGCTCTCTCTACAATTATAGATTTTGAAGAAGCTTCACAATTTAACAGTGTTTCAAAGATATTTTTAGTCACAGATAAGTTTTTATTGTCATAAGATTCAGGTAAACCACGAATAATGATGTTATTTCTTCGACTCCTGGCTTCCAGATCCAATATTTTAGCTTGTAAATCTGAAATAGTTTTATCTCTAGATTTAAAGTCACTTTCCAATAAGTCTGTTTTAACTTCCAAAGCTAAGATTTTATTTTCAATAGTAACAATACTATCGTTTATTTGCTTTAAAGATTTACTAAAGTCTGCAAACTGTTCTGAAAAGTTTTGTATAGCACTTTGGATTGGTTTTAATGCTATTTTTAGTTCTTCTAAAAGGAAATTTGAGCCATTTAAATCTTTATTACTTACATTAATAGTTTCTGTAGGTTGTCTAGATGATTTCAGTCTTTTTGAACCTGAATCTTTTATAGGAGAGAGCATTGAAGTATATTTGGCCTTTGTAGGCTGAGTCTCCATGGAGTCAGATTTTGTAGCCATGCCCAGAAATGGAATGCAGTCAACAGGATACCAGGAACCAGGAACAGACTGGAGCAGTAGGAGTCCCAGCAGCAGAGAAACCAAGAATGTTCTGAGGTAAAATAAATCCCAGGATAATAAGTCCAGAAGAAAAAATAATCCAAATGCGTAGAAAAAGATTTATAAAATCTTTTAGTATAAAAATTTGAGGAAAAAGGTTGATATAAAGTTGTAAAAAAAACCCAAAAGTTAAATAGCTGTGAGGAGCTCAGAGAGTAAGGACTAGACTAGTCGGCGGCCATCTTGGAATCATCCAATTTTCGCTAGACAAAAATAATGAAAACTAAAGTCCCGAACCGAGCATTTTTGCCAGGGCAAGTAAACACTTGCCCAAAACTTCACAAAAACGCACCATAGTATCGGAAATCCACCTAGATGGCGGAGGGGTTACACCCCCCCAAATTATATATATATATATATATATATATATATATATATATATATATATATATATATATATATATACCAACTGCAGGATTGCAGTACATTGGGGAAAAGAGCATATTTCACCACACTGGGCAAGTGTTTACTTGCCCTGAGAAATATATATATTTGTTTTTTTTTTTTACATATATATTCTGGTTGCTCCAGTCAGTCTACTGAGTGCACTGCTCATGTAAGGGCATCTTCCCTCATTGTTTTGCCCATTTCTAATGTAATAAACTTAACAGGACTAAACACATCAACAAACTAGAAGGGCCATGAATGTTAAAGCACCTCAATTAGCAATTACAAAAATGAACACCACTCCTGCAAATACCACACACACGCACACACACACACACACACACACACACACACACCTGTTTCCATTAACAGTAAATAATAATAATTGTTACAGAAAATATATATAACTGCGCTACCTTGTGAAGTGATAGAATAAACCACTTAAGATAAAAAAAAAAAAAAAGCAGTTCACTGTGTAACCACTACTTCACTACATGTCCCAGGGAAGTTGTACAATTCCCCTGTCAGCAAAGCAGTGTAAATAAAAGAAGCACACCCAGAGGATGCTATTAGTATTTCTTACAGTGCAGGTAACCCTCTCCTCCCACCAAGCTAGTGAAACCAGAGCCTTCAGACCAAAAGCTGTGAAGATAATGAGTAGGATCACATGAATCTCGACAATGTCGCTAGCACCTGCTGACATCAGCTTGTAGGCACTACCTGACAGGAAAAACTACAGATTTCCCTGTGTCTATGGTAAGTCATGGATGTTGAAACAATTCATCTGCCAAAGAACATGAGAGGTTAAGTTTCAAAAAGGATGGGATGGCTTTCCCTTCCTTAGATTCCAAGGAAAGGAAGTGAAAGATTTATAAAGTACAGGCTGGTTCCTGATAATTGAATCATACTGGAAATAAACTGTATGAAGAAAAAAAAAAAACCTTGGGATTGCGTTAAACTGTTAGGTGAGGGTGGAATATTCCTTTAAACACATTACAATAAACCATTTCTTCAATGGCCAACTAGTGCTTAAAGTAGAATTTCTAAAAATACAGACATCTGACATTCAGCCTGTTTCTGTCAATGGTATCAGGTTTCTTCACTATGTGACTATACAGTGAAACAGCTGTGTAATTCCCAACAGTCAATAGTTTTATGATTTAAGAAGAAAGTACAGAAGGTATTCATAAATGATAAGTACACAGTAAAAGCTTATGAATCACTAAAAACTGAATGGATTTGTAGTTCAGTGGGAGGAAAAGAAAGAACAGGGTGACATTCATAGTCATTGCACTTGCATGTGAAGTCAGTCTGCATGGATTGCAGCTGAACTCAGCTCCGGCACAATTCATAGAGGCTAACCACACTTACGTGACGCATCTTTCAATGAACTTAAGAGAAGAGTTAATGAGACTGAAATGAGAAATGGTTTAGAACTTTTTATGCCAATGAGTCCTCTTCCTGCCTGTTTGGAATTCATATTCATTTCTTGATGCTCTTCAGCACTGAGCAAAGATGCTTGCTGTTGCTGCCAGTTTAGTTATTTCTCAGTGTTAGCTGTTTGTCTTGACAGAGACAAAACTGGAGACACCCACTGGTGCTCACCAGCCAAGAAGGCACAGATATTGGCAAAGAATAACTCATTACAACTTTGCTAATCAATAAATTCTTGACAGACTTACAGTGGACAAGGGTTTAATGAGTTTGCATAACCCACAGACGGAGGGATGTATGGCCTTCCTATACCTCTGGATACTGAGGGTTAGTATAGTCCTCAATACACTTGTCATGGTGATCTTACAGACAGAGATTGGGGACACGTTTGGTATTTAGTTTCATAGGTGTGTACTAGGCTAATAGCCCTGGAGCCTTTACAAGCCTAGCCCATAGGATTACCCTGGCATCATGCCACCAGATCTTAGTTCCCACTGCCTCTGTTGAGCAGAGCCACTGGAGTGATCCCCACGGTGAATTTTCTATTTCCCATCCACTCATCAAGATTTCTCTTGAAGAGGGCCAGTGACATGCTCTGCTTGATATGTATGGGAATTCTATTCAAGAGCATGGGCAGTCTCTGGGTTATGAACCTGTCCCTCCAGCATGTTCTGTTGATTGTGGTAATGAGGTTGAGGTCTCTGGAGCATGTGGTGCAGAGGGATTGGGATTTCTTTAGATGTAGCACTTCTAACAGAGCTGGGTCAGACATGGGTTTCTGAGTCAAGCAGAGATTGCCTCCAAGTAGGTGATATGAGACAGAGAATAGTTGCAGTTTTTTGAGTCTGTCCATATAGGACAAGTCTTTAAGGCCTAGAATCCTCTTTATGAGGTATTTTTCCAGCTTCTCCAGTTGCTGCAAGTGTCTAGTGAGGTACATGTCAAATGGGACATTGTACTTGATGATTTCTCAGGCTTCTGCCTTGTGGATACTTCAGCCGATCCAAGACATACTATTGCCATGTGTAAATTAGTATATGTATCTGTCAGTGTCATCACAGGACTGAGCAGGAACCATGTGTACCTTCTACAGGATGGTATGGTATGGTTTTCACAGGTGCTTGGCTGCATCAGGACCATGGGGTGAGTGGTACTACAATAGAAGGGGCTACGATTTCACCAATTGCCAGGTAATATGTGATGCACAGGGGTACATTACCAACTTTTCAGCCTGCATCCTGGCAGTGCCCATGATTCGCATAACTGGCACATAAGCTCCCTCTACCACCTCTTCTTGTATGGTAAGATGCCTACTTCCATCTTGTTGGTTAGTGGCAATTTCAACTATAATTACGTAATTAGTTATATTTTGGAAAATGTATTGCTTAGTACTAACCACCCTTCTTTGCTCTTGTTGGGTCATTCCTCTTCACTTTTTTTGTCTTTTGCAGGTGATGCAGGCTACCCACTTAAACTGTGGCACATGACACCTGTCCACAGCCCTACAGGAGCTGTTGAAGCAAGGTACAACACTGCCTTGTTCCAGACACAGACTGTCACTGAGTGAGTGTTTGGACTGCTGAAAGCCCATTTACATTGCCTGGATGAGTCTTGGGGTGAACTCCAGTATAACTCCAATATGACTCTGCTACTGCATGTAGAACATTTACTATGTGTTGCATTCTGTACAATATGATCATGCACCAGTCTGATGGTGAACTGCCTTGTGATAGCAGTTCAGCTTCTGCTTCAGGTCCTTCCAAGAGGGATGACAGTGTTGGTGGTCAGCCAGCAGCCCCCGTGCTGCAGACTCATGCATGGCACATGGCAGCACAGGCAAAGAGACTGCATATAGTCTACAAACATTGACAATGGCATGTGGGTTAATATGATTATAAAAGACACATACTGATACATGCAATGCAGTGTGTGGGCTGTGCTATGTTGTGCATATCTTACTGTCATTGTACATCAGACATCAGGCAGTCCCTCTTATCTTTAAATATATTTTTTTAATTACATGGCTTACAAGTCTCTTTTGTTTGTTGGCAGCATATACTCAGACTCAAGCCTGACTGTTTACTGACATAACGGTTAAAGTGTTTACCTCAAAAACACAAGGTACAGGGTTTGATTCGCACCTTTGAGAAGAAAATGGCTAGGCTTAAAATGACCTGCAAAGGCAGCTGGACTAGTACATATCTATGACCCCTATAACATCCGTGTAGTGAATGGCATTCGCAGGATGGAAAACAGAATATATTATTTTGTACTGTAGTTTTGCTTGTGGCTCGTTTATGGAGTTCAGTGAAATATACAGGTAATGTTTATGCTGTAATGTTCTTTGCTTCATAATTGCCCTTGGAGGACTTCACATACCAAATGGAAGAAATGTAAGTATTTAACCACGCACTTGTGGTGTAGTCCACCTATCAGTATACATGAAGTGCATCCTTCTACCATAAAGGAAAACTGTATAACATTTCTGATGTTATATTTTAATGTTTCTGTCCTTTTTTCTGATAAATACAAAATAATTTTCTACTCCCTACTAAGTTACTGCACATCAGATTAAATAATTTTCTACTCCCTACAAAGTTACTGCACATCAGATTAATTCACTCCGTCATAGACACCAACCCATGGGTCATCAGAAGTAGTAGCATTCATCATTTGTGCAGTGCTGCGGGTAAAGTGGAAACAGGTTCTATGAAGGAATCACTTCAATACGTTCTGCATTTCAGTTTACAGATGCTCATTTTTTAATTTTTATTTTTTTAACTTTCTAGAAATTTTAAATTAATTTTATATGGTACTTAATAATGTTAGGATAATCACATTGTTCTACGTATGAATGTGAAAGTGTGCCAAGTAAATGCACGCATATGCACCTAGAAATGCATATATGTAAGCCAGCACATATGTAAATATATGCAAAAGCAAAAAATTATATATACACACACGTGGACACATGCACAAAGATTATATATATATACATATATATATATATATATATATATATATATACACATACATATACACACACATACACATATATATATATAAAAACACATGTACATATGCACATTGTATATGAATATATATATATATATATATATATATATATATATATATATATACACACACACATACACACATATACATACATACATACATACATATACACACATAGAGGTATGTAGAGATCTATGCTTGTTCATCTTTCTCAGTTGCAAATTATTATTTTATTAAAGTTACAAACTATTTTGTCTGTGTTCTGATACACACATACCCATATATAAATATGCACCCATATCTATCCACCTAATGTGTGTGTATATGTATCTCTCTCTCTCTCTCTATATATATATATATATATATATATATATATATATATATATATATATATATATATATATATATATATATATATATGCATCCGTGTACATATATATATATATGCATCCGTGTACATATATGTACCTGTAACTGTATATATGTATTTTTATAGATACATGTGTGTGTGTGTGTATGAACACACACATCTAATAAATATTATTTAAAAATATGTATCTATGCATACTAACATATACATTCATAGGTATTACATATTATTTCAACAAGTAATTATGTACATGGATACACACACACTGTGAAATACAAAAATACATAAGGTTTTTAAAGAACGCAGTGTTCACTCTAATCAAGAAATCATTTTTTACTGTGCTACCTTTCAAGCATTTTAAAATTATGATACTTTTTCCCAGAATAGATGGTGCACATAAAAGATGGCTTACCAGAGTTAGACACATCACCCTAGGCAGGGATAAGGTGGAGGACAAACTAGCAATTGAATTACCTGGGTACAGCATTTTGGAAGATAAACTGTTCAAATCATTTTAGCTTTACAGCTACTTTTGCTGATATTAAGCCAGCAAAACATAGGTAATCTTTGCAAGGTATAACAGTTAAAGTAAATAGCTTTTCCCACATCACCGGGGTCTTCCACTGCAGGTCCTTCAGGCAGTGGAAACACTTGAGGTGCTCCAGACAAGAGTGAAAACTACTCTGGCTCCTCTTCATCTCCATCCTTCTCTAATCCTCTCTCCTTCATCCTTTTCCCTACTTTATTCCCCAGCTTCCTCCTCATGTACAAAAAAATTTGAAAAATGGTCTATCCCCAATAAAAGCATGGCACCCCTCTGCAGAACTCTCTTCACTTCTTCCTTCAGTGTGCTCCTTGTGTTCTGTCTTCCCATTTTCTAGCTGTATTATCTTCCCCTTTGACAGCTTGCAAAGAACTAATTCCACATAATGACACCCATATGGTCACTACGTAGCCCCTTTATCTTTTTTTAAAATACATTCCAGACATTGAGTGCTGCCTGCCATAACTGCCTGCCATTAGTTTATGTGGCCTTATGCAGTCCCACAGTAGCCCACAACATCCGTAAACAGACAAAATTAGTTGAGATTTTACAAGCTTATGGATGAATTCACACACAACTAAAACCATCTTTTTTTTTGTTACCTCATACAGTCTTTCACTTTGCCATAGTCACCAAAATTAGCCAAAACAATGTATTTGCATGTAAGTATAACTGCGCTCTGTGCAGGCATGTGTTGCTCAACTACAAACCTTAGAAAGTACAGTTATTTGCACTTACCATAAATGTAGATGCTTGAGTGTATTCACTGTTGCAGTCATCACCTGTGGGTTATCCCTGCTGAGGTAGCCCTCAGCTGGCCCGGAGTCAATGTTTTTCTGCGTCAGCTGCTGTCATTTGTTGACTGACGTCAGGTCGTCAGTGATATAATGCAAGGCAACCGACACCATTGCATCAGTTTTTTTGCTCTAACCAGTCAGAAGCCCAAGGAAATATGGTAAAGTGGTTCTGGTGGATAAAAGCCACTATAAGAAGCTTATGTCTCCCTAAGGAAAGAGGATATAAGGGGGAAGGAGAGAGGGGAAACCAGGACTGCAACAGGGAATACACTTGAACACCTACATTTACGGTAAGTGCACACAACTGTACTATGTTGGATAGACCCAGATTTCTATATATCAATAGTGACAACCTGAAATTGATCTTGTGTAATTGATCATGTTCATATGTGCAAGTCTACTACTCCGATGACTCGGACTTTAGGCACTTATGCCTGTAATAATTGTAGTAGATGTGCTTATATTAGTAGAGCTCAAGATTTTCATCATCCTGTTACAAAGTTTACGTTTGTTCCTAGCGTTTATGCCACATGTAATACAAGGAACCTAGTCTATCTTGCCAACTGTCAGTCCTGTTCAGCCTTTTATGTGGGTCTGACAAAGAGAAGGTTACAGGACAGAATATACAATCATCTTTACGATATACGTAAAGGTAATGAAACCAATGCATTAGCACAACATGTTTTGGAATATCCTTCCCATGTGTTTCATTTTAGGGTCCTACAAATAGTGAAGATAAATCCTAGGGGTGGTAACACAAGTAATGATTTATCCTCCGTTGAGCTAAAGTGGATTATAATGCTTGGTGCTCATCTAGCTCCAGGTTTGAATAATCAGATATCTATTAAACCTGTCCTTGAATCTAGACGCTTTTAATAGAGTCTATATATATTTTTATATATATTTTTCATATTTTTCACAATGCCCACTAGATTGGTTATTTACCCTAGGATGGTGTGTTTTATACACTAATGTGTTTAGTTATCATTTTCATGTGTATTTATACTTATGTTTCTACCAGCTAAATATAGTGCAGCTCTATATTAGGTTTCATAGACAGGTTATTGATTGTATATGGATATATTCCCTTTATAGTTTTTTATCTGGTTTTATACTTAGCTTGTATTTAGATGTGTATTTCCTTATTATATTTGTATACATCTTTACGTGTTTAGGAATAATTTATTCCTTATTGATTAAGTACATGATACCTTGAAATGAAGATTTTTCATGCAGCTTTGCAAAGTTTTTAATGTACTTTTATATTTACGTGATCCTATAGTGCTTTATAGTGTAGTTTACCTTTATACTAGCCTGACATTTTAATTAATTGTTTTTTTAATTGAATGATTTCCCGCCTTTGGAGGTATTTAAGAGCTTGTTTTCTATGCAATGTTGTCTGATGAAGCGTGGGTGTTCCCACGCGAAAGCGCTTATCACATTTTTTATGTCTAAATAAAGAAGGTTTTGCTTCAGCTTCAGTATTCGTTTGGATCTCTTACTTTCTACATTGGATTTTACATCGTGGTTGGATCTTCAGTTTACTCGTTTGATTTACCTGCTCTGTTTGGCTGCAGATCCTTTTAGCGGTTTGGTTGCTTCTGTTTTCTACACAACTGTACTATGTTCTTCATGGTTCACTGTTGCAGTCATCACCTGTGGGAAGATTCCCAAAGCTGAGGAGAGGGGTGGAAGGATTAGTTAAGAGACCTAGGCATAGGTAAGCAAGCTCTGCAGAACTGCTGAGGCAAACCCTACCTTAGCCTTAGAGAGAAGATGTAGGTGGTAATGCTTTGTAAAGGTATGGACAGAGGTCCAGGTGGCAGCTTCCAAGATGTCCCTGGTGGGAAGTCCTCTGAGGAATGCTGTGGAAGTGGAGGCTGCCCTAGTGGAATGGGTATGAATAAACTTAGGGGGTGGTTTCCCATGTAATCTGTAGTAGAAATGGATACAGTGCGATATCCATTTGGAAATGGTTTGCTTGGAAATGGGCTTCCCCTCTGCCCCCTGGGGCAAAGGTGACAAGAAATTGGTCTGTTTTCCTGAAGGGTTTAGTATGGTCCAGGTAGTATTTGAGCTGTCTGTGCACGTCTAGTGAGTGCAGAATTCTTTCCCCCTTGTTTTGAGGGTTATGGAAGAAGGTGGGTAGATGAATGGCCTGGTTGAGAGTCACATTAGATACCACCTTGGGCATAAAGGAGGGGTTAGTCCAAAGGGAAAACCTGTCTGCATGGAAAATGATGAAGGGCTCAATGGCCATGATTGCCTGAAGTTCTGAAACCTTTCTGGCTGAGGTGATAGCTAGTAGGAAAGCAGTCTTCCAGGAGAGGTATTTCAGTTCTGCTGAAGCAGCAGGTTCGAAGGGAGGTAAGGTTAGTTTTCCAAAACATCATTCAGGTCCCAGGCTGGCATGGGTGGCCTTCTGGGAAGTCTGATATTAGAAGCCCCACTGCAGAATTGTTTAATCAAAGGATGTGAGAACAGGGACTGGTCTGTATCAAAATGAGCTGAAATGGCTGAGGTGTGGATTTTAATAGAAGAGAAGGAGAGGCCACTATTGAGTAACTCTGCTAGATAGTCCAGGATAAGAGGCAAAGAATGTTGTGAGGAGCTGCCCCCTCTGGACTGGCTCCAGGAGCAGAATCTTTTCCATTTCCCTACATAAGATTTTCAGGTGCTGGGCCTTCTGGCCTCTGTGATAACGTCTAGGACCGGTTTGCTTAACAGGGGGCCCTTGTTTGCCTTTAGAGTATTATCAATGCTGACAGTTTGAGCGTCTGCAAGTCGGGGTGCACCCCCCCACACCTGAGTCAAGAGGTCTAAGATCAGGGGAAGCTGCCTGGAAGGGCTGTGATGCCAGGCTGCTCAGCAAGGGGTACCAATGCTGTCTGGGCCAATCTGGAGCAATGAGGATGGCCTTTGGTCTCTCCTCCTTTACCTTGATCAGTACCTTGGGAATAAGAGGCAGAGGAGGGAATGCATACACAAAGAGGGAGCTCCAGGGGAAGGTCAAGGCATTCACCTTCCACGCTAGGTGGTGATACTCCCTGGTACAGAATTTTTTTAGCTGGTGGTTGAGTTGCGAAGCAAAGATCATCCACCTCCAGAGTTTCCCACTACTGAGTGACTTCCAAAAAGATTTTTCTATGGAGCTGCCATAAAAGATTTTTCTATGGAGCTGCCATTCATGGGGGTCCAGTAAGTTTCTGCTTAAGTTGTCTGCTAGGGTGTTGTTGATCCCTGGTAGGTATTGGGCTATTAGGTGTAATCCCATGGAAGAGGCTGTCAGCCAGAGGTTCATGGCTAGCCTAAACAGAGGGTAAGATTGGGACCCCCTGTTTGTTGATGTACCACATTACTGTGGTGTTGTCTGTTTTAATAAGGAGAACCCCTGGCCTAAGATGGAGTTGGAAGGATGTCACAGCCTTTTGTACTGCCATCATTTCCTTCTGGTTGAAGTGTAAGGGAAGGTGCTGGGCATCCCAAAGACCTTGGGTGCACCTACCTGCTAGGTGAGTGCCCCAAGCAATGTCCGAGGTGTCAGTGGTGATGGTCTAACTGGTAGGGCAGAGGATGAAGGGAAAACCCTTGTTCTTGGCACAGGCCACTGCCCACCAGAGAAACCCAGCCCTTATACAGGGGATCAGAGAAAGAGAGGTCTCTAGAGGCTGAGAGTGCTGACACCAAAGGTTCTTTAGATACCACTGAAATTTTCTCATGTGAAGCCTGGCCAGAGGAATTAGAAGGATGGGCTTGCAGAAACTTCCTCGCCGTGAGGTGACTTTTGGATGCCAGCTGGGTAAAGTAGAGAGGCAGGAAGCTCTGCTTTACTGGGGATAGGAAGGCCATTTGAGATGCTGTGCCCAGCAGTGCTCCCAAGAAAATAATCCTTATGGAGGGTGTTTGCTTTGATTTCTTCTCGTTGATAGTGAACCCTAAGGAAGTTAGGAGGGTTTTGACAAAGAGGAGGTCCTGGAGCAGCTTTTCTTTGCATTCTGCCCGAATGAGGCAGTTGTCCAGATAAGGGTAAATCTGTATATTTCTTGGTCTGTAAAATGCTATGGCTGGGGCTAAGCATTTGGTGAATACCCTGTGAGCAGCAGATAAGCCAAAGGGAAAAGCAGAGAACTGAAAGTGTTGTGAGCCTGCTCTGAAGTGCAGAAATTTCATGCAGGATTCCGTTATGGGGATGTGGAGGTAGGCATCTTTTAGGTCTAGGGTCACTAACCAGGCATTTTTTGTCAGCATTGGTAGCAGCTGCTGCAAAGTTAGCATTTTGAATTTTGGGACCACCAGGGAGATGTTCAGAATGGATAGATCCAAGATGGTGCGCCAAGTGCCCTCTTTTCTGGAGACAAGGAATAGGCTGGAATAAAAGCCTTTGCCTGTTTGATCTGCGGGAACAGGTTCTACTGCCCCCTGGGATATGAGAGTTTGGACTTGTTTCAATGCCTTTGCCCACTGATTTGGAGGCAAGTCTGGGTACCCTCTTGGAATTGAGAGTTTGTTGAAAGAGAATTTGTATCCTTGAAAAATGATCTTTAAGACCCATTGGACCTTTGTTACAGAGAGCCAATTTTCTTTGCAGACTGAGAGCCTTTGTCCTAGCTTTTGGTGAGGGAAAGGAGGGCAGAGGGGAGAGAGGGAATCAGAGTTTTTGCCATAGAAGGATGGCTTAGAACTCCCTGCCTTTGGGAGTGGAAGTGGTCCACTGTTTGTTTCTTTCCTGTCCCTGGGATAGGGGCCTGGGTGGTCTATCCCTGTGGGGCTTACGTTGGCCCTGTCTGCTAGGTGCAGGAAAAGACCAGTGCTTAGAGGGAAAATTCCTGCTGAACCTAGGAGGTTGAACTTGAAAGAAATCCTTTACTGTTTGCATAGATTTTGCTTCGTCTTCCATCTTTTTAAGCACCTCTTCTGCTTTTACACCAAACAAGCAGTCCTTATACAAGGGTGCATCAATTAATTTAGACTTGACATGATCCAGGAGAGGTTGTTCTTTCAACCATGCATGTCTTCTAATGACAGATCCTGACACTGCTGCTCTGCTTGAGGCTTCCAGGGCGTCATATCCACAGTGTAAAGAGTGTTTGGCCACTTGACAAGTAGAGTGCAGTAAATCTGCTAATTCTTTCAAATTGGCACAGTCAGGAAAGGTAGAAATATTTTGCTTTAATAGTTCCAAAGTGTGTTGTTGATATTTTAACATATGGAACTGACAGGTGAGTGCTCTGATAGCGAAGGTTGCAAATGTGTATACTTTTTTACCCCATCTGTCCAGGGCTTTGGAAACCTTGTCAGAAGGAGTAGGATTCCTTGCAGAATTAGCCTTAGCTCCTTTAAGTCCCTCTGTAATGACCTCTGGATCTGCAACAGGATTTCTGTACAGGTATTTGTGAGAATCCGGTACTCTGTAATACCTGTCAGGTTTACTGGGAGCAGGTGGGAAGTTGTCAGGGGCTAAGCTGGATTCATGGAAAACATCATCCACCACTTCTAAGACAGGGGGGATGGCCAGGGGTCTGTGCTGGGGCAGGTCTAAAAACTCTCTTAGCTTTTTCTTAGACTGAGGGAAGTCCTGATATTCCCACTGGAAATGTTCCTCGAGGGTGTGAAGGGTTTCCCCAAAGGAAAGGTCTTCTGGTGGGGAGGCAGAAGGAATGGATTCCTCTGCATCTGAATCCTCATAAGCGGTCAGAGGTTGTTGTTCCTCTTCAAAATCTGAATAATCAGATTCCTCAGAATCCTGCTCTGTCATTAGTTCAGGAGAAGGGTGTCTTTTCCTTTTAGAAGTTGTGGCCTGACTGCCCCATAAGGGAGATATGATCCTCCGCCATCTTAAGCATTTGGGTTTGGGGTAGAGCAGGGGTAAGACGATGGTTAGAGGTAGATTTTCTAGGAGTGGCCTGGCTTTTAGGCCTAAGAGTTTCAATCAGTCTGAGAGAAACGGTAGTCGGATGAGAAGATGTAGTTTTTTTGTCTAGAATCAATAATGCAAAAGGCCTCCACAGAAGCCAGTGCCTGCGTTGCGGCTCTGGACCCAACCGAGGCAGAGACAACCAAAGGCTCGGAAGAGGAAAAAGATTTCTGTGGCATACCGGACTCGAAAGGGTCTTGGTAGAGGTCTGCATAGATATCATATTGGGCATCAGGGGCTGCGAAAGCACCTCACTGAATTCCATAGAACTGACGACCTGCTTAGCAGTAGCATCATCAGAAGGCTTAGCCTTGTGTGGTCTGTCTCGCTTTATCTCTACGTTTTTTGGAATGTCTATGGATTGTTCGCTGACTGACGTACTTTCAGAATGCGAAGACGGAAGATGAAAATACTGGTCTACAATAAGAGCTCTACGATGAAAAGTTCTCGTGTTAAAGAGGGCACAGAACCCGGCAACGGGGGACATCATGGTCTGGACCTAAACAAGTGATAGAGTATGAATGGAAGTCTTACTGTGTGATCTGTTTTCCACAGGCGAGACAATTGTTAACTTTTTCGGACATCGGTTAGTGCAAGAAAAAAGGATTCCCAACGAGGTATTTAGCTTTAGATGCTTTCAGCTGTAATCAGAGCTCTGGTAGTGACTGACCAGCACACTTGCGAACTTCTTCTGCTACGGGCTTCACGGCAAGAAAGACTGATGTAATGGTGTTGGCTGCCTTGCTTTATAGCACTGACGACCTGACTTCAGTCAACAAGCGACAGCAGCCAACACAGAAAAACATTGACTCTGGTATTTGGGCCGACTGAGAGCTACCACAGCAGGGATAACCCACAGGTGATGACTGCAACAGTGAAACACAAAGAACATGTGACCCTGAGTAGCATCCTGCCCTCAACAAGAATGATACCACGGTACAAAGAAAAAATTCTCGATTTGAACAACTGGCTAAGTTTCTGGTGTCATTCAAATGGGATCCAGTGTCTGTCTGCCTGGGATGACATGCTCGACAAGCCACGCTGCTTCGCTAGTGACGGCTTGCACCTGTCACCCTTAGGCTTTTGAATACTGGCCAAGGCTCTTGCCACCCCCATAGTGCCTTTTTTAGGCAAGGCTAAAAAGACAAACCCACCGCCGTAAATAGCACAAGTAACAAAAAACTGTGGGTAATGCTACTCAACGCCAGAAGTCTAAACCTCAAAATGCATGCACTCGAGGCATTCCTCAGTATGGAGAAAATTGATATATGTGCAATAACAGAAACCTGGTTTAAGGATCCAGAGAGCACCCCAGCACTACCAGGCTACAACTCATACCATATATTTTGGCCACAGAACCCAAACCGACATACAAAAGGAGTGGCTTATCCATATTCATCAAGGATACCCACACCTCCAGGTTAGTGGCACAACGCAATGCTTCAGAGATCATCCACATGCAAATAACAATGAGCAAAACTGCAATTAAAATTGTAGCTTGCTACAGATCACCCACCATGTCCCAGGACCCCCATTCCGCATTTCTGGAAACACTGGGAAACATAAAGGTCCTACCAAACACCCTAATATTGGGTGATTTCAATTACCCAAACATTAACTGGGAGAACTACTCAAGTACTAACTCCCTTGCCCAACATTTCCTAGAATTTATAAACTCAAATGCCCTGGTTCAACTGGTCAACACTCCCACCAGAGGTGACAACATATTGGACCTGGTCATCACCAACATGGGCGACCGGTATTCCACACCGGAGGTCAACCTCTCGCTGGTTAGATCTGACCATAAACAAATCACTTTGGATATCCACATTCCGCCCCCACCCCCGGACAAGAAAACCACAGTGAAAAACTTTTCAAAAGCAAACGTCACATTACTTAAGACCGAGGTGGAAAGTTTCAGAGCCCCCATGCTGAAGGATAACACTGTCCAAGCTGCAAAATCCTTTACTAATGCATTCTACGGGCACCTACAAGAATGCATGGATCATGCCATCCCAAGCAAAACCACGACTCACTCCTCCAAAAAAAGGAAACCAGTCTGGTGGACTCCTGCCATAAACAAGCTATACAATAGAAGGAGGAAACTAGTACAGAAAAGAATAAAATCCCAAGAAGGGAAGACATCCCTGATCAGTATCAGCAAGAAACTACGATCCCTCATAAAATCATCCAAGGCAAGCTTTGAAAGAAAAATTGCCAAGGACTCCAAAGATAACCACAAGGCATTCTTTAGCTATGTCAAGAATCTAAGTGGCAATGCTCAGATCTGCTTGGAGTTGGTGCAGAATGGCACAAAATACACTGAACCAACAGATATCGCCAACATCCTGGCAGACAGGTTCAGCGCAAACTTTATCCCCCTCTCACCCCCAAAAGGGCCCATAACCATACCAGAAGAATGTAGAGCCCCTGAAATCACAGACACTCAGGTTAAAACAGCCCTCTCCAAAGCCAAAAACACAGCATCAATGGGACCGGACGGTGTCCCAGGCTGCGTCCTACACAAGCTCAAAGACGAACTAACCCCTCACCTAAACACACTGTTCAAACTCTCTCCTCTCCACAGGCTACGTACCCATAGAGTGGTGCACAGCAACGGTTATTCCGCTCCACAAAGGTGGAGCCAAAACAGACCTTGGGAACTATCGTCCTATAAGACTGACTAGCTTGGTCTGCAAGGCTATGGAGCGCATCATCATGGAACTCATTAACAGAGACATTGGGAACCTCCAAACACTGGACCCTACCCAGTTCGGCTTTGTTAAGGGCAGATCATGCCTCCTAAACCTGGTGGACTTCTTTGAAACAGTTACCAAGGCTATAGGCGAGGGAAAGGTGGTACACACAGCCTACCTAGACCTCGCAAAGGTCTTTGACACCATTCCCCATTCTGGTATTATAGACAAGCTCACCAGCCTGAACATAAACCCCTACTTCACAAGATGGGTTGCCAACTGGCTCACAGACAGAACCCACATGGTAAGAGTTGTGGGAGCTAGGTCTGACTCTAAACCGGTTACAAGTGGCGTTCCCCAGGGCTCAGTCCTAGGACCCCTCCTGTTCGGCATATACTTCTCAGAGGTACAGGCAAGCACAGGAGGACTATGGCTGACCAAGTTCGCAGACGACTGCAAACTAGGGGCTATAATTGACTCGCCGGCTGACACAGACATCCTCCAAAAGGGTCTCACTGAGACAGATACCTGGTGTCAAAATCATGGCCTCAAGCTAAATGCCAAAAAGTGCATAGTCATCCCCTTTGGAAAAAACAAAGTACCCACAAACTACCACATAGGTGGTAGTCCTCTAAATACGGAAGATGTAATAAGGGATCTGGGGACCCAAGTATATAGTAATCTCACCTTTGATAATCACATTGCCAAAGTGGTTAGAAAATCCTTCTACGTGGCCCACCTAATCACAAAAGGGTCCGCATCCAGATCAAAACAGGTCATTGTGCCCCTCTACTCATCACTCAGCAGACCCATTATAGAGTACAACGCCCCATTTGGGATGTACCTTACAAGACACCTGCAACAGCTGGAAAGATCACAGCAGTACCTCACCAAGAGGATCAGTGGCCTCAAACAGATGCCCTATGCAGCTCGACTGAAGAAACTACAGCTGTACTCAGTTGCATACTGCTTATTCAGAGGTGATCTCTGCCTGACATACAAGGCCGTGTCGAACCCAGAACTGATGGACATGCTCCACCTAAAGAAAACCTTATCTCCTCGAGCTACATGCTCTAGGGATCTAAACCTCACCACAACAATAAATAGGACATGCTGGAGGGATAGATTCCTGTCCCAGAGACTTCCCATGCTTTGGAACAAGATCCCAATCTACATTAGGCAGAGCTCCTCGCCAACACTCTTCAAAAGAAACCTTGACGAGTGGATGGGAAACAGAAAGTTTACCTCGGGGATCACTTCAGTGGCTCTGCTGGACAGAAAGATTAGGAACTAATCTAAGGGGGCGACAAAAGCCAACACATTCTGGCTAGGCTTATAAATGCCTTTGAGCAGACAGCCTAGTACCTACCTATGAACATGAATGAATACCACCCCAAAGGACAAAAATATACTGCAGAGATTTTTTCCTTGGGCCAGGAACCTCAAAATAAGACAGATAAGATGATATTGAGCCGATATTGAGACAGGGAGACAAATTCCTAAATAATTATTGCAAGATTTCATTGTACACAGAGGAAACTCCATATTTTTTAAATGATGCAATACAGTGATCATTTTATATGGATGAAAATACACTCTGGAAAAAGGCAATATGTTTAGGGTGTGACTGTCTTTTACATTTCTCTCTTTCAGTGAATAATTAACACAGTAATAAAGAAATAATAATATATGAAACCCCTCTGTTTTTAATCTTTCAGATCAGCTAACATTCACATTCCACAAAAGAATAATAATAAAAAAGTTTAGCCTTGATTACTAGCAAGTACAGGGCTTGGGATTCACAGATATACTGGGAAGTATACAAACCCTCTACACATTTTGTTTACTCACGTCTATTTCTGATTGTGATTCACAGACAACAGACATGGATCATGGACCCTAATGGCAGTACACAAAAATCTGACTGTGCCTAGACATTGTGGATAGGAAGTTTTATGCTCCTGTTTTCAGTTCAGCCACATATACCCATGGCTCATTAGCTACTATGGTGTGCGTGCAGCATACGATTTCATAGCACAGTACAGTGCAGTACAGAACAGAATATGATTTGCATATTTTGGACACAGACGTCCTGTGTTGTGTTCTGCCATCATGTATGACTGCCATTAATAAAGAAATCACAATCATTAAACATGAAGGCAGATCCAGGTTCATTAATAAAATTCAGTAATGAGGGGATTTGGTGCTTTGTCAGTTCCCATTAACAGGAATTTCCCAATATCACTATGTGGGTACAGGAGAAATCTGTGTTTACTAGCAGGTTTGCACAGACCATATGGAGCTCTGTTTTTATTCATTTTTACTTTTAAACTTGTTGCTTGTATGTTTCTTGTCATGCAGATGATATTCTCGGGGACTTACTACTTTTGGCAGATTTAATACGTTATTTAGCACTGTATATTAACTGATACACTAGTGTTGAAGAGAGACTTTGCACTGACAAACTGCATCTTTGTGTAGTAGCCAGTTCTTATAGGTTTATAGATAAGTACTAGGCTAGTTGCCCTTGTGGGCCATTTTATGCCTAGCAAATTTCCCTTTCTGTGCTCAAAATAACTTATCCTATTTAGTTATAGATTGGTCTTATCCATCCTAAGGTCAATAATTACATATTATCCATAATGAATATAAATGAGAACATATCATAGACAATTTGTGGGGACCCATACATGGGATAAAGCATTTTGAAGCTGCATCATGTCCATTAGTAGTTACTGGGGCAGTCCTGGGGTAAAGTTTCTGTTTCCCATCCACATATCTAAGTTGCACTTGAAAATGGACAGGGATGGCCTTTATTTTATATGGATGTGGAGTCTGCACCACAGCAGTGGTATCCTCTGCGAAATAAACCTGTCCCGCCCAAACCATTAGGCTGATACTGCAGAAAAGGTTTAGATCCTTGGACCAAGAATTTCTGATGCCATTGTACTTGCTGATGTGCAGTAAATCCATCAGTAATGGTTCAGAGGATGCCCTGTATGCCAGATGAGGGTCGCAATCTGTAGGATACTGAGTATAGTGGCAGGGTTCTGAGTCGGTCCATGGAAGACATGTTGTTTAGGCCTTGTAACATTTAAGTAAGTTATCTCTGAGGACGTTCCAGCTGTTGCATGTGTCTGGACAGATACATGTCAAAGGGGGCATTACATTCAATGATTGGCCTAATAAGGGATGAATAAAGGGGGACAATGACATCCCTAGATCTAGACACAATCCTTTTGTTTATTGTCCACATAACTTCCCAAATCCTGAACAATTGGATCAACTCTTAGGGACATATTGTGAATATAATAGTTCCCTGGGGTAGATGACTTCCCAAGATAGAATAATGCATTTTTTGGCATTTAGTTTCAGACCATGACTTTGACACTAGTTATTTATTTGAGACAACCCTTCCTGCAGGATGCCCAAGTCATTTATGGACTCAATGACTGCTCCTAGCTTGCAGTCATCTGCAAACTTAGGTTGGCCAGAGGCCTTTGACATTGTTTTTTACTTCAGAAAAGTAGATTCCAAACACGAGAGCTCCCAGCACAGAACCCTTGGGGACTCCACTGATGACTGGTCTCTTTGCGGAGCTGATCTCCTCTAAATTGACCATCTCTGCCCTATCTGTGAGCCAGCTGGCAAACCACTGGGTGACATAGGATTTACTCCCAGGTCATTTAGCTTCTCTACTATACCTGAGTGGGGAACTGTGTCAAAAGCTTTGGCTAGGTCAAGGTATGCAGTGTTTATCATTTTGCCTTCATCCATTGCTTTAGTGACCTTCTCAAAAAAATTGACCAGTCTGAGTAAGCATGACCTGACCTTGACAAATCCAAACCGAGTCAAGTCTAGTGTTTGGAGGTTCCCTGTGTCCAGACTGACTAACTGCATGATAAGTATTTCCATGGCTTTGCATACGAGGCTGGTCAGATTTATGGGTCTGTAACTGCCTGGGTCTATGGAAAGTCCTCCCTTATGCAGGGAAATGATTGTAGCTGTTCATTCATTTGGTACAAAATCTGTATGGAGGTTGAGGTTGAACAGCATTGTTAGGGGTGTGGCTAAATTGTACTTCATGCTATTTAAAATGCATCCATACTGTCAGACCCCAGTGATGCAGTACTTTTAACTTTTGATAGCACTTTTTAGGACACGGTCTTGTCTGACAGCTTGAGGTGAGCCAGATTCAGGTGTAGCTTGAGGGACATGAATTTGTCTAATTTGTCAGTCTTGTCCCATATTTTACCTCACTGGTACCAGATAGTACTCCAGTGGTCATGGATTGTGGAATCTTGTACAACTGGGGTTTGAAGGTCTGTATTTTGGTACATGCAAGCAGCAAAATGCTTATACAATGGGGCAAGACCAGACCTTCTGACCCATTGTGTTAAACTACTTATGAATCAATAGCAGCTTTGGTACACAGGTATAACTGTATGTATACCATAGGTTCATAGGACAGAACTAGGCTCTCTGCCCTTGTGGGCCATTTTAAGTCTAGCCAAATTTCTCAACCCGACGGTAAGAATCAAACCCTCTACCTTGTGTTTATGAAGTAAACACCTTAATCATTATGCTAAACCCTCAACCCCAGCCCTGCACCCTGTGTACCAGCATTTAAGACTATAGCTCATAGTCCTACTCAGCAATTTAATCTTATTATGGTCAGACATTTTTATTCTTTTAGTCTGACTGTGGCAGTTCTTATTATTAAATGAAAGAAATGTGAACTCTAGAACTCTAAATGAGTGGAGTTTATTTGCTGTTACATTACCCATCTAACTTCTATAGAGTAATCAATGCATAACTTAGCATTTAATTACAAGGAGAAACCATTATTATTCTATATCTTCTTGTGTCTTAAATATGATCTTTTTATGAATGTTTTCAATATAATGAATATGATTTTTTTTTGCTCAAGAGTATCAACATCATTATGTAAATAGAAAAAAAATTCTTACCTTGTATCAAAGACCGTTCCATCTAAGAGTGTTCCATTGTAATGGTATCGGACAAAATCTGAGTCCTGAACAGTTCGATTACAGCCCTCGGGTTTTGAAGTTGTTCTGATCTGGACATTGTCATTTTCATTCCAGATGTCCAGAAGTAACACATCAAAGACTAAGGTAGCATCTGGTGGAATTTTATTACCTAAACAAAGTAAAACAGTAAACATTTATTTATTAGCAATTAAACATAACCATAGTTATGAAGCAGGACTAACAGTAAAATGTTGTTTACATTTATAGGTGAGCAACAGTTTGTTTGTTTTCGGCTTTTCCCGGTTAGGGGTCGCCACAGTGGAACTCTGGTCCACTAATGATTGGCAGTAGATTTTTACATACTGGCTAGCCGGGTCTAATGCACAACCTTCAATGAAGGAATGCCCATTCACGCATGTCGCTACACAGAAGACGCTCTAACTGAGAATCAAACGGGCAATGTCTAACTGTGAGGTGACAACGGTACCAGTAATGTCGATAAAATAGCAAAAAAATTTCCTAGACCAAATGAGGGACTATGTCAGTAAACCATCTAGGAATTAACTGAAAGAGGAATTAACAGACGTCCTGCGCATTGCTCAGTGCTGCACAAGGGTCTACATGATACGCATGGAGTCTGTGATTCACAGAGCCCTCGCGGATTGGTAATGCAACAATTCTCTACTGAGCAGCAAGGAGTTTTAGGCACTGTATGTAAATACAGTAGTCTGTGTGCACTATCTATGCAGACTAGGTCCTTGTATACCCTAGTGTACTGCTCTGCATGGATTCTTGCATTGTATGACAATTCACAGACATCCATACTATAAAAGATCCATGCAAAGCAAAGAACAAAATATGTAAGAATATACTGCTATTAGCTGCAAAATGCCTGTGATCGATAATGGACAAATATTACCAAGGTGAAGCTACTCTGCTTTGCCCCTTGTCAGACTGCCAATTCATGTAAAGAGTGGTATGGTGCATGCATCTGAGTGAGTATGTATGCTGATGTCTAGGTCTGTACATGTCTAGTGTCTACATGTCTTTGTGTGAGGATACTGGGACAGTGTGCGAGTGGTTACTGGGGTTGTATGTGCTTCTGTGTATATTCTAACAGTACATATATGTGCCTGTGTGTGTTTGATGCCTTTTGGCTGAACTGACTGATGTGTGTCTGGTATGAACAGGAAGTTCATGAATGCAGTGTGTGTGTGTGTGTGTGTGTGTGTGTGTGTGTGTGTGTGTGTGTGTCCATATATCTATGTGACTGGCTGTGTTTGTGGGGTGGGATAGGAGTTTGTAAGTCTATACTTCCTTGTAGGTACCTGTGCTACTTCTTTCGACAGGACAGTAGGGTGAGTCCCTCAGCAGTTCTTTTAACTATTTTGATGTGTGCTTCATGGGCATGTGTATCAGGCATTAATGTGATTCAGTACCATGCAGATTATGCAAAACTATGAACTGTTTTAATCTCAAGCAACACAAATTACCACTTTCACAGCAGTATGAGTTGCACTGTTATAGGGGTGAATGAATTCCACCCTCAGTACATTGTTTCCAGTGTACTGATGGCATTTCCAAGCACATCAGTTTCTCTACAGCTTTTTAAGGATATTCAGGACCCTAGGATCCAGCAGAGTAATGTTCTTGACTTGGGTTTAGTGTATAGATCACATCAAGTATTTCCTGTACCCAGGTCTTTTATCTTTCATACTCAAGATCATAACTCATTGATAATTGGACTGAAAATGTGCCAATTCTGCTACAGTACACACACAGAGTTTGAGGCTTAAATGACAGAAATTCTATCAGTACAGCTCTACTTAAAATGACTGGAATATCATGTTTTAGAAAGGCCTGTAGAAGAACTCTGAACCCGTTTCCTTTGATAAACTTTATATGAACACAGATGTAAACAAATATTTTAAAACTATTCAAAAATCTTGCTTGGATGAAAAATAAATGTGCGTTTTCAACAGGAGAAAAGAGGGTCTGTTTATTTTAGTAGCTTTCCTGCTGTGTAACATATAAGCACATTATAGATACTTCTGAATCAAGAAATGATACACAACTACCTAGCATGGAGGAGTGTCCATATTCACCAAGGATATTCACACCTCCAGGCTAGTTGCCCAACACAATGCATCTGAAATTCTCCAGGTGCAACTAACACTAGGTAAGACTGCAATCCAAATTGTAGCTTGCTACAGATCCCCCACCATACCCCAAGATTCTCACTACACCTTCCTAAACATACTGGAAAATATTAAGATACAACCAAACACCCTAATACTAGGTGATTTCAACTACCCTGCCATTAATTGGGAAAACTACTCGGGTACCAACTCCTTTTCCCAACGGTTCTTGGAATTCATAAATTCCAACACCCTGGATCAACTAATCCATTGTCCCACCAGGGGCTCCAATAACCTAGACCTGGACATTACCAACATGGGAGATAGATGCTCCACACCAGTGGTCACCCCCTCATTGGTCAGGTCTGACCATAAGCAAATCACCCTTGACATCCACATCCCACCCCCACCCCCCAGTAAGGAAACCTCCTTAAAAAACTTCTCCAAAGCCAACTTCATGCTACTGAAGTCAGAAGTGACGAACTTCACAACACCCACGCTGAAGTTAGACTGCAGAATCCTACACTAAGGCACTGTACGAGCACATCCACTCATGCATGAATCGTGTCATCCCAAATAGAACCAAGATGCTCTTCTCCAAAAAAAGGAAGCCAATCTGGTGGTCCCCTGCTATAAACAAACTATACAACAGAAGGAAGAAACTGTTGCAGAAGAGAGGAAAATCCCAGGATGCAAAAAACTCCCTCACCGGCCTCAGTAAGAAGCTGAGATCCCTCATAAAATCCTCAAAAGCTAGTTACGAAAATAAAATTGCCAAAGATTCCAAAGACAACCACAAGGCATTCTATAGTTATGTCAAGAATCTAAATGGCAATGTTCAGATCTGCTCTGAGCTACAACAGAATGGCATTAAATATACTGATCCCAAGGATATTGCCAATATCCTGGCAGATCAATTTAGTGCCAACTTCACTCCCCTCTCACCCCCTAAAGGGCCCATCTCAATACCAAAAGATTGCCAAATTCTGATAATCACAGCCACACAGGTAGAAACAGTACTTTCCAAAGCTAAGAATACAGCATCCATGGGACCAGATGACATCCCAGGCTGTGTACTACATGAACTACAAAATTAACTGGCACCCCACCTAAGTGTCATGTTTAATCATAACCTCACCTCAGGCTTTGTGCCGACTGAGTGGCGCACAGCTACAGTTATCCCGCTCCACAAGGGAGGATCCACCTTGGATCCCGGGAACTACCGTTCCATCAGTCTGACAAGCCTGACCTGCAAGGGCATGGAACGCATTATCGTGGAACTTATAAACAAAGACATTGGCAACCTCCAGACACTGGACCCCACCCAGTTTGGGTTTGTGAAGGGCCGATCTTGTCTCCTGAATCTGACTGACTTCTTCAAATCGGTCTCCAGAGCTGTGGACGAGGGTAAGGAGGTCCACGCAGCCTATCTGGACCTTGACAAGGCCTTCGACACCACCCCCCCACTCTGGAATCATAGATAAACTTACTAAGCTGGGCATAAATCCCTACATCACTTGATGGGTTGCCAACTGGCTTACTGACAGAACCCAGACTGTAAAATTAGCCGACTCTAGATCCAGCTCCAGACAAGTGACAAGTGCAGTACCTCAGGGTTCAGTCCTGGGACCACTCTTGTTTGGCATCTACTTCTCTGAAGTACAGGCCAACACTAAGGGACTCTGGCTAACAAAGTTTGCAGATGACTGCAAACTGGGAGCCATTATTGAATCCCCAAATGATGTGGATATTCTACAAAAGGGTCTTACAGAAACAGATGCCTGGTGCCAGAGCCATGGGCTCAAGCTTAATGCCAAGAAATGTATAGTCAACCCCTATGGAAAAAAAACATGTACCCATGAACTACCACATAGGTGGCAGGACACTAAACATCGAAAGTGTGATGACAGACTCAGGGACACAAGTGGACAGTGGTCTCACTTTCGATAACCACATCGCCACAACAGTCAGGAAATCCTTCTACATGGCACACCTCATCACGAAGGGCTTTTCATCCAGAAAAAAGGAGGTCATTGTCCCACTGTACTCAACCCTCATTAGACCCATTATAGAGTATGGAGTATAATGCCCCATTTGGTATGTACCTCACAAGACATCTGCAACAGCTGGAAAGGCCACAGAAATACCTCACTAAAAGAATCACAGGCCTAAAGCAGATGCCATATGCTGACAGTCTAAAAAAACTCCAGCTATACTTTGTGGCATATCGAATACTCAGAGGCGATCTCTGCTTAACATACAAGGCCATGTCAAACCCTGAGCTGTTGGACATGCTCCACTTAAAGAAATTCCAATCCCTCAGAGCCACACGCTCCAGGGATCTAAACCTTATCACAATGAACAAAACATGCTAGAGGGATAGGTTGCTGACCCAGAGACTCCCCATACTCTGGAATAGACTGCCCACACATGTCAAGCAGAGCACCTCATTGGCCCTCTTCAAAAGGAGGCTTGATGATTGGATGGGAGATAGGAAATTCACCCCGGGGATCATGTCAGTCGCCCTGCTAGACAGGGGCCCAGAGAATTAAATATTGTGGGAAAAAATTTCCAGGGAATTGTTATGGCTAGGCTTGCATAGGCCCTAGGGCCGATAGCCTAGTACCAACCTATGAACCTATATTGTCAGGAAAGTAAAATTTTCTTTATGCATGTAAATTCTCTTATAATCACTAACAGATTGTTGGATTCTGTCAAGAATGACAGACTTCTTTACACATTTTTTCTGCATACTTTGATTTAAGACAATAATAAAACAGTTATGAACAACATCCTAAACACAATGAAAGTCTGAAAAGTTAAGATAATGACATCCAGATTTAAGTAAATAGTGAACTAAAATTAAAAGGTAGCATCAAGATAACAAGCAAGAGTGAGCACAGTAAACTTGTTAACTCCAAAACCATATCACAAAAGTAGCGATGTGAAAACTATGGAACAAAAATGCAACTGCAGCTATTCTGGCAGAACTATTTCAGAACAAGTACTCAAATTAAACTTATATAAAACATACTATTAGAACCAACTAGAATCAGATAAGAAGTAACTACAAGTAGATAAGACTTCCTCATACCTTGTCGAGATTGAGCTCCTCCAATTACTGTGGTTTCATATGAAATCATTGCTAGTGTGTGGTTTCTAAATGTGCACCAACGTTTTCTTTTTTGTACAAGCTTCTCTTTTCTCCATGGTTGTACATCCATGGAATTAATATACATATATAAGTTTATACAAGACTTTTTCCTTAATTGTGGTGCAGGGGGCTTGCTCTCTGCAAAACATGTAAAGTTTTACTATTTCATTGAATCAAGCACATGAGTTGAAATCAGTGAGATGAAACCTATCTAAAATAATTACCCCCCCTCCCCATTTACAATGACAGCTTTGAACCTTCATTCCATTTAAAAATCGCCCTACATTCTTTCCCAGCTGGATATCCCTCTTGGTTTTCATAAATTTAAGACCAAATAAATACAAAATTACAGAAAATACATGACTTTTCTTATCACCCTTTTTAATAAAACTCTTGTAAATTACCAGGCTCTGTAGTTCTGAAAATATTGTTTGTAATTAAACAAATTATCATACTCTTGTCAAAAGCCCAAGCTTGTTACATGAAATGATGAGCTAGAAACAACTCGGGCACTGCTCATGCCCATGCACAAATCCAAAGTACTAATCCTTTCTGATAGAAAAGTCTAAGTCTAATCAAGGTAAATACACTGCACTGGCACACAGGTCTCATCCCTTCAGGATAGCAACAGTGAAACAAGCCAAAGAAAAAGGGGTCTTTTATGGTTGTCATTCAAGTTTGTAGCTTGTCTTAGCAGCATAACTTATTTATTTATTACAGGACACTAACCTCTTTGACTTTGTGAAGGACTTTAGTCACAATATTTCTCAATTTTCAGATACCCCTAATGGGATCCTGTTAAAGTGAATTGCTTTAAATTCATTTTGGATAGTCTATGTTTTCAACACACCCTGTCCCGGTATTGTGCAGTCTTCGAGTTGGAATATACATTTAGCACTGTTTTAAAAGCTCTCGACTTTAACAGCCTTAACAGCCCTCAGGACATGCTTAAGAAGGTTATCTTTTTTTCTGATTTCAGTGTGTACAATTACAGTGCTTCATGCAGTACAATAGGTTTTGAACTGACATGCATTTTCTGAAGACTAAAAGGTATGGAACTCTAATATCTGGTATTATTTAATGACTGCATTTCTAAGTGATTCACCAGAAAATCAAAAATTTATTTTAAAAGGGACAGAGCAAAAATACGAGGCAAAAATCAGGGTTATTATGCAAATAAACATTTGAGAAATATCATTCAACTCCTTCAAATATGTATTTTCTCTTTCTGTTATATGGAGTCAGTTTGGAGCGGTTTTGATTTATTTTACCACCAGTAACTAACAGAAACAGTTTCATTAACAGACTTAAAACATTTATTATTAAACAAAAGTTATGCTCTTTTGTTAGATATCCTCATGGACTTCTTCAGAATATTGCACATTACATTTGATTCATTTAAATAACAGATCTAATTGGATGCCTGAGGAATGGAGAAAAAGTGTTTTGGTACCAATTTTTAAGAATAAGGGTGATGTGCAGAGCTGTAGTAACTACAGAGGGATAAAATTGATCAGTCACAGCATGAAGTTATGGGAAAGAGTAGTGGAAGCAAGGTTAAGAAGGGACGTGATGATTAGTGATCAGCAGTATGGTTTCATGCCAGGAAAGAGCTCTACAGATGCGATCTTTGCTCGGAGAGTGTTGATGGAGAAGTACAGAGAATGTCGGAAGGAGTTGCATTGTGTTTTTGTAGACATAGATAAAGCATATGACAGGGTGCCTAGAGAGTAGTTGTGGTATTGTATGAGGAAGTCAGGAGTGTCAGAAAAGTATGTAAGAGTGGTACAGGATATGTACAAGGGTAGTGTGACAGCAGTGAGGTCTGCGGTGGGAGTGACGGATGCATTTAAGGTGGAGGTGGGGTTACATCAAGGATCAGCTTTGAGCCCTTTCTTTATTTGCAATAGTGATGGACAGGTTGACAGACGAGATCAGACAGCAGTCCCAGTGGACTATGATGTTTGCAGATGACATTGTGATCTGTAGTGAGAGTAGGGAACAGGTGGAGGAGACCCTGGAGAGATGGAGATATGCTCTAGAGAGAAGAGGAATGAAGGTCAGCAGGACTAAGACAGAATATATGTGTGTGAATGAGAGGAAGGATAGAGGAATGGTGAGGATGCAAGGAGTAGAGGTGGCGAAGGTGGATGAGTTTAAATATTGGGGTTAATAGTTCAGAGTAACGGTGAGTGTGGAAGAGAGGTGAAGAAGAGAGTACAGGCAGGATGGAGTGGGTGGAGAAGAGTGTCAGCAGTGATTTGTGACAGACTAGTACCTGTAAGAGTGAAAGGGAAGGTCTACAAGACGGTAGTGAGACCAGCTATGTTATATGGGTTGGAGACAGTGGCATTGACAAAAAGGCAGGATTTTGAACTGGATGTGGCAGAATTAAAGATGTTAAGATTTGCACTGGGTGTGACGAGGGTGGACAGGATTAGGAATAAGTATATTAGAGGGTCTGCCCAGGTTGGAAGGTTTGGAGACAAAGCCAGAGAGGCACGATTACGTTGGTTTGGACATGTGCTGAGGAGGGATGCTGAGTATATTGGGAAAAAGATGCTAAGGATGAAGTTACCAGGTAACAGGAAAAGAGGAAGGCCTAAGATAAGGTTTATGGATGTGGTGAGAGAGGACATGCAGGTGGTTGGTGTGACAAAGCAAAATGCAGAGGACAGGAAGAAATGGAAACAGGTGATCTGCTGTGGCGACCCCTAACGGGAAGAGCCAAAAGAAGATGATGATTCCTACTAACCACACTACACCTCTTAAAGTTAATTCACAATAAAATCCACAATGAATATATACAAAATATGCAACAACAAAAATATTATTTAAAATAATTAATTTAACATTTCAACTACTTTAAATTCAGTACACTATCAATACAGATAGTTTTGTTTAACCCTGGATATTTGTCAGCACCTAATATCAATTTGCACTTTAACAATAAAACCTCTAATTTAATTTTCCACGGACTTCCTCTAACATCAAAATGAATACAGTACAGAACTAAAAATTTCAAATAGTGGCCAGGAAATTCCTGAGCATGTTTACACAAGGCTCTTACTTTATTGCTATTATTTCAATTAATATCATATGAATGTTTATAAATATGTTCCCTCACTTCTTTCTGTTTTTCCAACACAATAAATGGGGCACCCTTGGCAAGTCACTTCATAAACCACCCCCTAGAAGTACAATTATAATATGTTTTATTATTTACCCATTCCTTACCATTTATCAGAATCTTATTGCCTTCAAAAACATGTTTACATTGAGTGCAATTCCCTCACTTATACGCACCCTTTTTATCTCCCCTGGTATACCCCCACACTAAATTATACATTTTTACAATAAATTCTTAAAATTCCTATTGCTCATGTAAGTGATCTTCAGTTAGCGTCCAAGAATATCACACATTTCATCGTCAACCTGAATAATATTCCAATTGTTGGCAACAATCCTCCTTACCTCATTAGCATGTACATTGTATGTTGTAACTAGGGATTTGCACACTTTATTATTGTCCAAACACTTTGTAATTGCATTTTTTGACTGAATAGGGAACATAAAATGCTTCATCACTTTTAGTAATAATCTCACTAGTGACCTCTTCTATTAAAATGTAGGAGACCCCCTAGTTAGGAACATTTTCTTTAATGTATTAATTTCATTCAAAAATTATTCTAATCAGATAGCACTCTGGCTGCCCTTACCATCTTTCCCTTAACTATATATCTTTCTCGATAATAAGGATGACAACTTATATGCTGTAACATGGTGTTAGAATATGTAACTTTCCTATGAATAATACATCCTATTCACATCCTTCTGTAACCTCACGTGTATCCATGGTTAAACAAAACTCTCTATTGATAGTGTGCTGAAATTAAAGCAGTTGAAATTCTAAACTGATTATTTAAAATAATATGTTTACTGTTGTATGTTTTGTATATAGTCATTGTGAATCAATGTGTGCTGTAGCTTTAAGACATGTAGTGTGGTTAATAGGAATTATGTCATTAATTAGTTCTGTTATTTAAAAGAATCAAATATAATGTGCAATGTTCTGAAAAAGTCCATGAGGATGTTGGACGAAAGCATTTAACTTTTGTTTAATATTAAATGCCAAGTCCATTGCTGGAACTGTTTCTGCTGGTTATTGGTATTTTTTTCAATTCCTTGCCCATACTGGTGTTATTAGTTTGTATATATTTTATCACCAAACAAAAACAAAAAAGCTCACCTACTACCCTACTAACTTATTTGACCATCAATTAGAAAACTCTACTTTTCCATACATTCAGAAGTCACAGACATGACATGTGTTGGTTTCAACATCTACATCTGCAACCCACCCCAATATACAAAACAATACCCCCAGTTTTCACCTTCACTCCATGTCCACCAAGGCAATTTCTAAACTCCTTAGGAAACTTAAACCATCACTCTAGCAACTGATATGCTACCAGCAGACTTCCTTCAGATATCAGCTGAAGCTATAGCCTATCCTGTCTCTATTCTCTTAAATAGATCTCTATTAGAATGCAAAGTTCCCACCTTATGGATCACATATTATTCCATTGCACAAAGGAGGTAACTCCTTAGAGCTCACCAACTATCGCCCAATAGCAATCCTATCGCCTTTATCCAAAATATTAGAAAGAGTTGTTCATAATCAACTAATGCAGTACCTCCAAAATAACAACCTACTCTCCATATCCCAGCATGGCTTTAGACCTTCCCATAGTACCACCACAGCATTACTTTCATTCACCAACATAGTTAGCCACCATTGAAACAAGGGTCTATTTGGTTCTTCCATATTCTTGGACGTATCAAAAGCCTTTGAACATGGTAAATCACAGTATGCTTCTTGAAACTCTATCTACCCTAAATATAAGTCCCCCTTCTATATCATGGTTCAACAGCTACTTATCTGGCCATCAGCAAACAGTTCTATGGCAGGCACAACTGTCCCCCCCCTGCTACCAGTTATCATAGGAGTTCCACAATGATCTATCCTTGGCCCTTTGCTGTTCTCTTTATTTACTAAAAAGATCTCTTTATCCTCACCCACTGCCCCAGTACTACAACACGCAGATGACACCGTCCTTATATGTGCTGCCCCCACCCTATGAACTACAAACCCTAACCCAAAATAACTTCACCCTAGCTGAAACTTGGTTCACTAACATCAAACGTCTTCTTAATCCCAAAAAAAAACAAACTAATTCTTTTCAGCCTAGGTAGATCTCCTCCTCTAAATAGTTATTTCACCATGTACTCTAAAGAAATCATTCAGATTAGTCCAACCACACACACTAAACTGCTAGGTGTAGAAATAGACAATAACCTGAGGTTAGACATCCACATAGCACAAACCATCAAGAAAGTTAATAAAAAATTTGGACTCCTCTACAGGAACAAACAGTTTATGACTAAACACACCAAAGCAACCATCGCAATGACTCATCTTCTATCCGCCCTCCTCTATGCCTCTCCCATCTTGACTAATCTCCACCAAAACAATCTAAATAAAATGGAATCTTGCTACAAGATTGCTAAGTTTGCTACTGAACCTAGGTCCCACCACTGTCTATCCCTTAAGCAGCTCAACTGGCTTGAGTTGCCTCATATACTTCTACTCAATCAACTCTCTACAGCACACAAACTGTACTACCTTCCTGAGAAAACCCCAGCACTTCAGCATCTAATTCAGCCCCACATTACCTCTAGAGCCTTAAAATCTAGTAACCAGAACCTCATAAGTGTCATCCAACATAGAAATGATGCTGGTAAATCCCTCTTTGCCAGCACCATTGCTAAACCTGGAACACACTACCAAGCCAAATAACTTCTACCACCTCCCTTTATTCATTTCAAAAAACTCCTGAAAACCCACTATTTAAGTGACTGGCTTGTTCCTGCCACTCACCAGCCTAACCCAAACCAAGAATGTTTCTGTGTACAGCTAAGTATAAACAGGTACCCTGAAATCTTGTGAATCCGTTGATATTTACTTGACAAAACTTTTACTATAAAAATAATACAAATGCTGTTTTAAGTTTATTATGTACCTCAATGATTGCCTACTATAAGAATTGTTTATCTCTAACATGTTGTATAGGTTTGCTATAAGTATGCTCTATTTTTTTCTCTTCTCTCATGTACTGTATCTATTGTGGAGCTTTTCTTCCCGGGCCTCCGCTGAAAATGGACCTGTGTCCAGTCGGACTTTCCCGGTAAACAAATGTAAAATAAATAAACTGTAAAGCTTCAGTAATTCTCTTATTATATGTGTTTCAAGCTCAAAAATTAAGACCAGTATGGACATACATAACTTATAATTCTCAATGATTAGTGATGTGATGTGATAGCTTTTTGATGCAGTGGATGTTTTACTCATTTAATAAATTAATTATTCTGAACAAGCCACACATGGAATAAAATACCTGCAATAGGTAAAGCTGACATTAAAGTGATGGGAATGATCACTTTAGTTAAATCCCTTCACTCCCTCAGTTAAGGGAAGACACTTAGGGGAGTAAATGCAAACTTAAGCAAATGAGTGGTTACCTGTGGTGAGGAATATCTTATGACTGACATAAGATCGCACACTGACTAAGGTTTTATGAATGGCAGTAATACTATAGCAGAAGGACAATTATTCATGAAATGCCCAATGGCAGCTGGTGACAGAAGCAGGCACTGGCTTATTGGAAACAGGGTATGGGATAGATACACTATCTATTTGGGACAGACAGTCAGGTTTACTATGGCTTCAAACATGGGACCATAGGGGCCTTACTCTCTAACAAGAGGCATCACTGTATGTTAATTATTCTGAAATGTTGCTTGATTTTTACTTCTCTTGTCTACAGATTCACATTATTTTCTAATCTGAGATTCAGCATTTTGATCTTTACATACAGAACAAAACTGCAAAGTTTACGTACATGTTTCTTTAACTATCAGCTATTAACTATTCACAGCTTAATAATAATCGTGTTTACATATGTAATTTAACACCTTAATATTAATGCAGAAGGAGAACACAAGTATTACGCTACAAATAACAGCAAAAAGACTTCTGGTTTATTTTATAACAGAGTTTAGCTTCAGCTGGTCAAGAAGGGCAAGAACTCTAGAAAATGTGTACTTTTCACAAGGTGATGTTAAGGCAATGCTCACTGAAGCTTCAGAGCGACTACAATATACTTGTATCCATTTGTCTGTCTGGCTATTCATCTGCCTGCATACTCAGTCACTGCTAGTTAGCCATGTTTGCACCCTGTGCTAAATCAAAAAAGTGCTGCAAATATGCAATATATTCAGTACAAACTAGCAACAAACAGTAAAGGACTTCAAATAAGAGCAAAATTGTTAAAAGGACTGCAAAAATGCTATGAATTCTGGGTAAATATTCTTGACCTAGAGTCCATCACCAGGAATCAAGAAGCAATGTTGAGACAGAGTTCATAATTCAACAAGTATGGTTAGAGTTGTAGTGCATTAGATCAAGGCCTAAAACCACTCTGCCATTACAGTGCGACACTTAAGTGACCAGTTTAGACTTTTGAGTCTAAATTCATCTACATTGCTTCAATTTCTTGAATTTTGTACTCCAACTCTGTTCTGTTTTCACTTTCAGCCACCCCATATGACAGCTGACATATGTACCTGGCTGTGAACCTTTGGGTATGTAGCATACTTAAGGCACTGTATACAAAGGAATGGTATTCCAACTTGTGACAAAATTGAATAGTGTTAACTGTGGAATTTTACTATCCCTGCAGCTCCAAAAACTAAGAGTTGTCTTCTTTAATCTGAAAAACAACTCCCACAGGTACCATGGTCTAGCCACTTACACAGGTGTATGTTTTTTTTCAGAAGAAAATCCTCAGTACATTACCAGTCTCTGGGGTCTTCCCAAGGTAGACATTACAACTAAATAACTGAAATACCTTGACATGCACATTCAAAAGACTAACCTTTATGTCAAAATTAACTACTTGAAAACTGTGCTTAGGTATTTTTTTACAGCAGTTTCCTAAATGGATTTCTGTGACATCACATAATTTCAGTTTATTTCATTCAGTGATGTCATGAAAACTTGTGTCAAATTACATACTTTAACGTGTTTTTGCTTGCATCAGTACCTTAACAATGGAGAAACTCCTCTACTTTTTTCAGTTTGATCTCCTCACAGTTTTGTCTTCAAATTTCTCTTCAATACTGGGAGTACAAAGCATATATTTCTATTTAACAACTCTTCATAGACTGTTATTAAGGAAATATGGGTGACTTAGGGCATGGAACATTCAAACTATTGGTAATGTCAGTGGACATGGCATACATCAAAACATAGTCATAATTACTAGAAACCAACTAGCCCAATTTCAGAGCAGAACTGACAGCATTTAACCAGGACTTACCAACACCCAGGCTTCCGTAAGCGAGATGGGGAGGAACAGTAATCCGACGTCTCTCATTCACACACATTCCTTGGATACCTCGGTCTACTCCAGTAATCAGACGTCCCACTCCAACAACAGCAGTAAATGCTACTCCCCTGTCATGGCTAGAGAAAATGCACAATGTTGTTAGATATGTTATCATTGAATAACAGCAGCAATTCTAATAACACTGAACAATAGCAACAAGAATAAGAAACTATTTCTGTAACAGTCCTGTATGAGACACCCTCATTTGTTTACTTAAAGTTCATCCCAATACCCAGATCTGTTTGTACCATGGACCCCAAGTACCTTATTATAGGTGCAACGAGAGGTAAACAGCACATGAGTCGTGGTGTACAAATACATTTTGAGTGCAGCAACACCAAAGGTCCCAATGTCAACCACATACATGAAATCAAAGCATTACAAGTGAGCCAGCAAAGTAGGTAATTGTTCAGAATGATATAACTGCTACATTACTAGTTATCCAATGAAAGAGTCATAATAATTTGAGTACATGTGCTACATCTTTCATAATGTATTTTGTATATATACCCTAGGAGATAAAGGAAAAGTATCAGTTATATTATGTGTTTGTGGAGTGGGTTGGGAGATAACAAGCAGCACTAGTGTTATGGTATGCAAACAAGACATTTCATGCTATTTCCCTAAGGGGGAGGGCAATGATCTGGGAGCTGATTACAAGTCAAAAAAAAAAAAAACGTGGCTACAACCCAGCTTCTTATAGCAGTCAATATATTTTGTTGTATATTTGCCCTTTCATAACACAATTCATTGAAAGCCCCTGCCCAAAAGAAAGTAAGACCAGCATTTTGCAGAGGCAGTTTGTTCCTTCCTGCACCCAATTACTTAAATATAATAATGTGGTGACATCGACACTGGCGAAAAGGAGCTACTTTAGATGACCTGTGCATTTTGGCAAGAACGGACTACGACGAGTTCTTAAGTTTTTTTTTTCTCAAATTTGCAACCAGTGTACATGTTACATTCAATCTGTAAATAGAACACTAAACTGAATTGTACACATATAATTTGTACACTGGTTGCGAAAGCCTTGAAGAAGGAATTTGAAATCCAGATAATCAGGTGCATTTCTCTGGTTTTGTGTAACGTACCTGATTATCCTTGTATTTTCTTTGGCCCGTCTCTCTCTCTCATACTTCTGAAGTGTCCAGATATGCAAGTTTATTATTTTTTTTTAAAGAGAAGAAAACTGGAATCTCTGTAGCATGCATTATTAGAAGAATGTCTGGATGACCGGACTTTTTTGTACTGGTACATGCTCGATTTACAATGGGCATGCTGGTTGGGTTGACCAATCAGCATGCTTGTTTTTAAATGTTAATGGCCAGTCATTGTATAATGTTTGATAGACCAGACTCACAGGATTGTGGTTAGTCGAAATGTGATGCATGATGCTGTCAAATAAAGGAATGTTAAAATCATTTACCTGTCTATGTACTTTGTTTGAATAACTGTAATTATCCATTATTATTTTTTTAATTAAGCACAACAGAAATGATCATTCTAACAGGCAACAGAAGAACTTTGACCCAGATGACAATCCAGACAAAAAAATAAAAAGTGAGGGTAGATGACGAGTATGATTTGCAGGAAGAGCAGCCTGAAGGCAAGAGAATATATTGTCAAACTGCAGGAGGAAATATAAAAGGCATGCCTGGAATGTCAGAATGTGTGAAATGTAGTAGTGCTGTGAAGAGTCACACAAGGGGTCATGACTCTCCCTTGTGAGTAATTCTCTGCATTTAAAAGGAGGCTTTGTTTGCTTCTGGGCAGACATGTGGCAGTTGCAACCAAAATACACATGTTGGTTCTGGTACCTATGAAATATGTAAACTATAGAAAACCATGAACTAATGAAAAAATATATCCAACAGCACTAAGGCAATCAAACGGACAACCGATAAATAAATACAAATAAATTCCTCTTTTTGTATTTATTTATCGGTTGTCCATTTGATTGCCTTAGTGCTGTTGGATATATTTTTTCAACTATGAAATATGTACTGAAACACTGGTGGATATCAAATGAAAGGTGATAGGCAAACCAATGACAAATTCATACATTCGGGGAACTGGCATTCTGCTCTTTATGATGGGAAATGTGTGAGGGACAGAATGAGAAGTCAATCCACAACTAAAATGACATGCAGTAGAAATGCACAGCAAACTGGATATGCCAGGGTGGGGTTAGACTGTCAAGCCTGGTTCAAGAATTCCTCTATTTGAATTTGCTCTGCTTAGCAAAAGGATGTTGAAGGAAAGAAAGAAGAAGAGCTGAAGAAATGAATGCATCAGAAAAACTGACAGAGAAAATAAAGATATGGTGATGGGTAATGGAAATGGCAGAGAAAAAGCTGCAATGTGTTTTTTTCAGAGCTTCTTGGTCTCATGCAAAAAGGTGGCTGGCTTAAGAGAAGGGTAAACAAGAACAATGAAGAAAGAGGTGAACTCACAAGCAAAGGTGATCAAACTGTATAAACCTTGGACTTCCAAGATGGCTGTACACTGATCAACAATTTCAGCTGTCCCAGTGTGAAGAAAGAAGCTGAGAACTAAGAGGCAGTGATATTGTCAGCTTGAGTGCAATTCAATTACTTTCTAGTAAGTACAATGCCTACATACCAGCAAAAAAGAAATTTAGAGAACCTGAAAGAAAATCAACCAGAAAAGGTGTAGAGAAAACAATGTCTGCGAAGAAGCCTGCAGCTGTTCAGCAGCAAGCTTTTCAATCTTCAGCTTTGATACAAGAGATGACTTCCAGTAATTTAAAGGTAAAAATAAATCAAATGTGCTTAGATGTGATTAAAATAAATGAAAAATTGAAGAAGTATATCAACTCAAATAGCAAAATGTTGGAAAAAATACAGGAAGTTTTAATTACCTATTTAGATGAACTGATAAAAATGCAAAAAATCAGAGGTTGAAATGAAGAAAAGGCTGGCTGAGTATGAGACTTCTTAAGAAGAGCTGTTTCAAAAAATAGTAGCCGTTGGAAGACAGTGCTCAGAAAGAAAAAACTGAAGGAACAGACTCTATTAATTTTATGAAAGCACAAATAAGCAACTGGGCTGGTATTTCACAGCAAAATTTGTTAACTGAAAGGGCACATTGAGTGAATGCTCCAAACCTGGGGATGAGAAAGCAGCCAAGACCTATAATAAAGATGCAACCATACCAGCAGACTGAGTTTATCCTTTCAAAACTTTGGAAGAATGGAAAAAAGTAAAAAATTGGGGACAGCAAAGTCTTTGTGGAAAATGATTATTCACTGTACACCACCAGGCAGAAGAGAAGGAAATGTATCCTGGCAATCAGGGAATATCAAAAGGCAGGTGAAGATTCAAGCTACTATATTCAGCTCTTCAGAAATTTTTTTTCCAGGAGGATCAAAGACATTTTTAATGTAGAACAGGCTAAGGAGGAAATAGAAAGTTTATCCAACAAAAAGTGAGCCAGCAAACAGAAAGAGAGAGACTCTGCTGTTTATTCTTCTGACAATAAAGCACTTAGAGAGAATAACTTAGACTTGAACCAGAATCTGGTCTTGGGAGATGGGGATGAACAGGAATAAAAATCAACAACAATATAATTAGTTAATAAATGGTTGACTTTAAAGCATCAATCACATTTGCGAAAAATGGCTTTGCAATAAAAAGTAGTTGAGACAGACTGGACTTTTGTTAACTTTTATTAAACTTGTGGGTGGACTGAAACACATACACCTCACCTTATGTCATTAATGTTTAGAAGGACACTTGTTGTGTCTTTCAGCTTATCCTGGTTAGGGGTCGCCACAGCGGAACTCCAGTCCGCTAATGTTTGGTAGTGGATTTTTACGTGCCGAGTTACCAGCCCTGATGCACAACCTTCAACAAAGGCACGCCCATTCACGCATGCCTCCACACAGAAGATGCTCTAGCTGAGAATCGAACGGGACAACGTCTTGCTGTGAGGCGACAATGCTACCACAGCACCACTACTGCAGGTATAATGTTTAGAAGGACACCAAGATGGAAAAAATGTTAACTGCAAGTAAAACAATTGTATTTCTTATTTGTATTTGTATATTCTACTTACTGAGGAAAATGGAGCCATTATGAGCAATTTAACATTACTGGTGCGACTGTATTTTCATAGTTAACACAGAAGATATATGTGGTAATGGATGAAATTTCACTTATGTATGATCAGACAATGGCTGATGATATTGTGGCAATCGGATTAAATGCCCATCAAGCAGAGACACACAGTACAGTCAAGCAACTTATCTCCAAATACTGTTAACAGCCTCCACATTGAAGAATAAGTAAGCTGATAAATCCTAGCAAGAATGAAAAAGGAAAGGAAAGGTGAAGTGAAATGCACATGAATTCTGACCAAGTTGAGCACACTACTTCTGCAGCTGTAGTAAAACAGTAAAGTGCTTCACTTTGGTGTAATAAGCCCATCAGTTCTGACAACGGCAGGGTCTCTTCTAAAGGTCATCTAATGGTAACCAATGACTTAAATGCTTGGCTTAATAAACCACTGAAGTTGGTACAGAATTCAACAGTTAACCACAAGAACAAACAAGAACATTTATGAGAAAATGTTAAGAAAACATCACAGTTTACAATTGGACATAATGCCTTCTTTTTTCAGACTGTCTTCAGGTATTCAGAGTCCAGAAGGGACTCAGACTCTGGGAAGTACTCGAATGGACTACAAAATGGTTCACTACTTCACCAAGACCTTTTGGAGCTTCTTGACAAGATGGGAGTTGAGTATACGATGATTCTCAGAAGGCAAAATGGGCAGATATTTGCTAAGCTACAGGAGGAGATTGTTGTCTTACATGATGACATTGTCCCTAACTTTCTGTCTTCCACCTATGAAGACGAATAAGTATACCATCATGTTGACAACCACTGTGAAATTATGAAGAAAAGAAAAAAGAAATTTTTGAGAGAGGAAAATGATTACAATAAAATGAAGACTTTTATGAAGACTTATCCTATTCCAGCAAAAGACCCATGGTGGTGGTGCTGCGGTAGCGTTGTCACCTCACAGTAAGACGCTGTCCGGTTCGATTCTCAGCTAGAGCGTCTTCTGCGTGGAGACATGCGTGAATGGGCGTACCTTCGTTGAAGGTTGTGCGTCAGGCCTGGCAAGCCAGTATGTAAAAATCACCTGCCAATCATTAGCGGACCGGAGTTCCGCTGTGGCGACCCCTAACTGGGAAAAGCCGAAAGACACAAACAAAATCCTATTCCTACTAAAAAGGTTACATTCAAAAATTACAATAATTCCCTGCCTGAAACAAATGATGAAGCTGCTGAGGAGAGTATGATATATAACACACCCCATGTGCTTAAAGACTCCTGGCATTTTAAAGGTGATGGCTCACTGTAAATTTTTAACAGACTCATTTTAGTCACTACTGATATGGTGGAATTATCAATTATTCCACATGAACTAGGACTGGAATGGTTCCAAGAATCAAATTCCACCCTACCTCAAAAAATACATTAATATTATTGTTTGGTGTAAGGCGATGGTACTGAAGACTAACTTTGTGTATTTTGAAGGTGAATATTTTAAGCAAATTAAAGGTGTTGCAATAGGAGCTGCCTCAGCACCAGTTTCACCAGTTTTTGCAAATATACTCTTACAGTACTTGGTGACTAAATATGTTTTGCAAAGTACACAAAAACTGTAAATTAAGATCTACTATGTTTTTAAATGACATTTTTATGACATGGACTGGCAAAGAGCAATAGCTGGTTGAATTTTTATGACACATTAACAATACTGAACAATTTCTATGATTTTTCAGTAAAGTGGTTACAGATTTTATTGACTACTTGGATAGCACCTTGGTTAAAAATTACATCAACCAGATATATGAATCAAATATATGTAGAAATTCCAAATTCTCAGACAGTTACTTTCACTTCACCAATACTCACCCATTTTGGCAAAAGTGTAATGTGGTCAAAGGGCAGATGATGAAGTTGTCTAGATGGGTTTCATATTTCAAAAATAATTAATTAATCTTATAAATATGTTTGTCAACAAAGACTGACCCAGTGAATTGTTAAGTGAAATTAGTGAAGAAGCAGTCAATGATAGGGTGATAAAGTTTCAGACCATTCTTAAAGATCCTGGAGTAATTGACACAAACCCTAAGGTTGATTCAGAAGACTACTCCAAAGCTATGATCATTCTATATAACAAATGGAATAAAGATATTAAGAAAATTATGAACAGAAATTGGAAGGCAGTTTTTGAACCCCTAGACTTACTTGGAAAGTTAGGTGAGAGTCCAATTTATGTGCACTAGAGGGGTAAAAACTTAAAATCAAATTTTGAGAAGGGAAATCATTAACAACTATCCCATGGCTGAAAAGGTGGTTGGGATGAAAAAAATGTAACACATTTTCTCAGTGTAGATAGGTTTTCAATTCAGTGAGCATTACTGTGAGTACCTACCAGACTGTAATAGCAAATATGACTGCAACACTTGGACAGTAGCGCATCTTGCCAGTTGCATGACATGCTCAACTTTCTACATGGGAAAAACTGAAAGAGCTTTGCAAGCCAGGATTTATGAGCATGTACGCACTATTAAGAAAAATGATACTAGTAATGTCCTGAATAGGAATTCCAAGGAATGTAGAAACTTCAGAACATTTCTATTTTTTATTCTTGCAAAAGTTTATTCAATACAAGGGAGTCCATGGGAAGCTAGGTTGGAGTATTGGGAATTATACTGGCAATTATTGCCTGATGCTTCCCAGTCTCCAAGGATAAATGACAAAAATCACCATTAGTAGTGTTTTAGCCCTTACAGCAGCTAAACTGTTAACACCTAGTATAAACTCTTTTCCTTTGTAAAGATAGCTGCACCTTATTTAAACCAACAAGCAAACATTTCAAACACACTGGGAACATGTTTTTTATGTACTTTCATATATAGTTAATACACTTTATGTCTTAATTTGATTATTTGAAATGTTATATGTATGTCTTATATTCACAACGTAACCTGATCTTATAAATAAGTTAAATGTTTGTATGTTTATTTTTAAGCGTGTTTCTGTTTATACTTAATATATTTACTTTAATAAATATAGATGAGTATTTTTTCATATATGGCTTAAAATCGTTCTGTAACTTTAAGAGTACTGTTCAAATGACATATTAATTATGAATACTTGGTGATGTCATTTGTTATGTAAAGATCATGCAACTTTCCCTTCTGAAGAAGTTCCTTACATTATGGCATGAAAGTGCTTACCTTGTTGATTAAACTCTGCAATACTAGCCCAGACCACCGATCTCTTGTTCTTTTTGTTTATTTCTATGAAACATTTCATGACATAAAATCCATGTTATATAAAGTAAAACAGGGGTATTTTAAATGTAGGGAAATCCCTTCAGTGACTGTTGTATGTGCTGAAGATATTAAAGTAAACAATTACTTTTCTAGTCGTGAGAAATATTGGCTTTGCAGTATAACAAAAGAAGAAAGGCTGGACAAAAACAAGCTTAATGTTAATATGTTGTGATCTTGGGCTGCTAGGGTGGAGCAGGGGTGTAAAAAGTGCACTGATTATATGTAGAATTAAGATATTTTTCTCTTATTTTTACAAGGGTGAATGTCTAGATTACTCCCCTTGGCTTAAGTTATAAACAAGTGTTTTTTTGTAAGCAAGTAGGATTGAAAAATAAGAAAAATTATAAAAATGAAAAATGCCAAGTTTCTTACATTTGCAACAATTTTTGCTTGCTTTCATTTCTATTACTAAATGTTCAGAGAGAGTCAAGAAGTAGGCAGCTGTACAGTCTGTTTTATGTGAAATTTACAAAGATTCATTGCTGACTACTTTATGCAGAAATATGCCAGCAGGTGCAACTGATTAATTTTGAAAACTCTGAGCATTCTTTGCTGAGGAAAATGTAACATTTTAAAGGTACAATGGCATGCAGTTCAGTGAAAAATAAGAGACAGCAGGTTCTCTAGCAGCCTTAACACTTCAATACATTTAATAGCACAGTGTCAAATTTAGTTTTTAAACACTTTTATTGCATTATCACTTAGTATTAGACATGCATTTATATGAAAGAAAACAAAGCATATTAACATATTCCCAGCTGCAAATATTATACATCACATATATTCTTTTGTATAATCATCAATCCAATGTTACATAAATGGGTCTATATTAGAACATCGAAGTTTCAAAACTTTTGAATGTTCTAATATCGACCCCTATTCAGCGAAAGCTGAAAATATCAAACATACAGAACAGTGATTTTTTTCCAAGGGAAAAAATTTGCTGTTCCAAAACACATACATACACAAGCACACCAAACAAACAGCAATCCACACACATACACCTAAAATCTTACACCTAACCCTACACTAAACTATACACACACCACTAACTATCCACTTACATTAACCCAAACCCTAACCCTAAGGTCCATCACTATCACACACTCACCTCACCCGTGCCCTAACCCTAACTCACCTACCCCGCCCTAACCCTCACATTCACGAAATCGCACACTTACCTGACCCGCGCCCTAACCCTAACTCACCTAACCTTCCCTAACCCTCACATCCACACAATTGCACACATACCTAACCCTCACCCTAACTAACCTAACCCACACTCAATTGCACACTTACCTGAACCCGACCCATAACTTTCCACCACAGTGCTGAAAATACCGAAGCAACAGAAACGGACAACTGAATTCTTTCCCTAGGAAAAAATTCGGTTTTCTGTTGCTTCAATATTTTCAGCTTTCGCCGAATAGGGGTCAATACTAGAACATTCGAAGTTTTGAAACTCTGATGTTCTAATACAGACCCACATAAATTGCTATATTCCTGCATTCCCTTAAACCTCACACCTCATCCAATACATTATATTGCACGTATTACTCCCATAATTTTCATTTTTTTTCTATGTAATTTGCACCTGCCTTTTCTAAAGATCCCACTTCTAGTTCTTTTCTCTCTGTTGTAATATTCAGTAATTCAAATACAGTTGGTTTAGACTTTGATTTCCATTTTCTAGTAATTTATTTTGGCAGCCACCAAAATTAAACTTAATGCCTTACTATGGCTAGGCATTGTATAATTTAGTTTTATAGAAAACCAGTATACTTTTTCTTAGTGATAAAGGTTAATGTTTTGTGAAAGCATACAAGCTGCTTTTCACATCTGGGAGGGGAGTAGAGGTAAGACAAGGAAAAGACAGCAATCAGTATAAGTGGGATAATAGGCTGTATCACGTGCTTTAGCATGGATAACCTTAATTTTGGGTTAGCTAATATCTGTGGGTGCAGCTGTTGATCTGGGGAAATTGTTCCTATCTGGAGGGTTAAACTTCCTTTTTTGAAGATGTACATATTTTGTGTGTTTGTTATATGTAAACAGGGAATCAACATGCTTAGAACATGTAATTTCTTTTTTGTTTGAGGATTTTAGTTTATAAGTTTGTAGGCGTTTACTAGGCTAATGAACACAGGGGCCTTTTTAAGCCAAACTATGCATCCCAAATCTCTGACAAGTTCTGGATACATACCTGTCTGTCCAGCAGGTCCTATTTATATCATAGGCACAGTTTAATTCTTTAGAATGGGGAAATTCTGGTGCTGTTTGTTTTGCAGATATGCAGGAGGCCAATAAGGGTGAGTTCTGACAATGGCTTGTATCACTGGCATAGATCTCGCCTCAACAGCCTGTAGGGGACAGAATACAGGGATAGGGCCTTGAGATGGTCTGTAATTTTTTTTTTTTTTTTTTGTAAGGAACCTCTACAGACGTTCCAATTGTTTGATACAATACTGTAAGCACATGGTGGCCAAACACTAAATTACTGTCTATGTCTATCTCCCCATGTCCCTGGACTAATGGGTCAACTTTTAAGGGTGTGTTGTCAATATAATTACCATGGGTGGATGACTCCCTGAAGGATATCATTACACATTTATTCACAATTAGTTTTTTCTATAACTACTCCTAATTTGCAATCATATGCAAATTTAGTCATCCAGAGGACACCGACATTGGCCTTGACTTCAGAGAAGTGGATGCCAAAAAAAGGAGATCCCAGGACTGATCCCTGTTAGACTACACTTGTGGAGTGGCCTCTTTGTAGAGGTGGACTCCCCAGTTCTAACTTCCTGGGTCATGTCTGTGAGCCAGATGGCTATCTAACAGGTGGCATAAGAGTTTATACCCAACTTCTTGAGTTTGCCAACAATGCCAGTGGGGTATTGTGTCAAATGCCTTGACCAGGTCAATCAGGGTAGGCAGTATGATCTCTTTTGTCCTCATCCATTGCTTTGGTGATTTTCTCAAAGAAGTCCACCAGGCTGAGTAGGCATGACCTGCCTTTGACAAAACTAAATTGGGCTGACTCCAGTGTCTGGAGGTTTCTTATTTCATTACTGAAAATTTCCATGATAAATTATTTGATGGTTTTGCATACGAGACTAGTGAGACTTACGGTTCTGTAGTTTCCAGGATCTGTAGATGGCCCACCTTTGTGCAGAGGTATGACTGTTGCTGTTCTCCATTCATGAGTCATGAAGCCTATTTGGAGGTTACAGTTAAATAACAATTACAGAGGACCTGATGGGTCATGTTTCATGCTAATTAGAAGTCATTTTGGAATACGTCTGAGCCCAGTGATACAGTGTTTTTGGCCTTAGAGAGCATAAAAGGACCTGTTTGTTATTGACAGCAGGAGGAGTGATATTTGATGGTATTTCCTGGGGCAAGGTTGATTGGGAGATAGGGGTAAAGTTAGAGATGAATTTGTCGACCATTAGGTTTGGTGTATCTTCTGGCTCAGTACATGTGACTCCATTAACAAGGAGCTCTGCACACAATTATGTATTGCCTTTGAGGTTGTGGACATATCTAAAGAATGTCTTGTGGCTGTCCTTGGTCTGAGAGGCCAAATTTACCTCAAATTTGGCTTTTAGATTTTATTTGTCCTCCAAGTTGTTTGTTTAGTTTGATAAGAGTGCTTTTATCCTGATGGGTGCTGCACCTTCTAATTTTTGCCATGATTTTCTTCCTTCTGTTATGCAGCCTATTGATCTCATTCTATTAGGGTGGTATTTTTTTTTAGTTAGTTCTGTAATTCTTCCTTGTGGGCATAGCTGCCTCAATGCAGCTATTAACATGCTTATTTAGGGTTTCTGTGAACAGCTCCACATAGGCAGCAGTGTTCTCTGGGTTTATGGGAGCTTGAAATTTTGCCAAGTTATCACTTAATAATAGGAAGTTACCCTTAGAGTAGTTCCTGGATTAGAGTAGTTACTGAATATTCCAGAATTAGCTGGGGTTCCAGGTTTTATTTTTACTTCAAAGTACACCATTTTTTGGTCTGACCTTACCATAGAAGTCATTACACTAAGGGGTGTGCAGCCCTCTCCCATGTTAGTGAGGGCCAGATCTTGTATGTTTTCACCCCTGGTTGGTGTATTGACAATTTGGTCAATGGAGTTTGTGTTTAAAAAAATCCTGGAATCTCTGCATCTATATGTCTGGTGTCATAAAGGATTCTCAGTTAATAGGGGGTAATTAAAGTCACCCATGAATATGGTGTTGGGTAGGATTATGAGTGCTTCCAATAAGTTTAACTACATCTTACGGGTTTCGTGGGTCATAGAGGGGGACCTATAGCTTTCAAGAAAGTGGTATGGGATTTTTGCTATGGTGATTTGAACATGAAGAAATTTAAGTGCATTGTTCAGTTTGACCAGCCTCGAGATATATTTATTTTTGATGTAACTCAAGACACATCCACCTTTAGTCTCTGTTTATGTCATAGCTGGTCTTGTTTTCATTAAAACAAAAAGTTTTGAAAAATGTGACACTGGTTCAAATGCAGATGAGTAGACACCACAATGCTTTGCCAGAGATGGCCTGCATCTGTCGCCCCTGGGATTCTGGATACTGGCTAAGGCACTTGCCACCCCTATAGTGCCTTTTTTAGGCAAGGTCCAAACAACAAACCCACCACCATAGCAGGTACAAGCAAGTAAAAACTAAGGGTAATGCTACTCAATGCTAGAAGTCTAAACCTCAAAATGCACTCACTCGAAGCACTCCTCAATATGGAGAACACTGACATCTGTGCAGTAACAGAGACATGGTTCAAGGCTCTAGAGAGCACCCCTGCATTACCAGGCTATAATTCATACCACACTTTTCGGCCAACTAACCTGGGCCGAAACACTAAAGGAGGAGGAGTGTCCATATTCATTAAGGATATCCAAACTTCCAGGCTAGTTGCTCAACATAATGTATCCAAAATTATCCAAGTGCAACTAACACTGGGCAAGACTGCAATCCAGGTTGTAGCGTGCTACAGATACCCCGCCATGCCCCAGGATGCCCAATCCACATGCCTCGATATACTGGACAATATTACGGTACAGCTTAATACCCTAATAATGGGAGATTTCAACTACCCAACCATCAACTGGAAAAACTACTCTAGTACTAACTCATTAGCTCAATGCTTTCTGGAATTCATAAATTCCATTGCCCTGGATCAGCTTGTCCATACCCCCACCAGGGGCAGCAATATCCTGGACCTGGTCATCACCAACATGGGTAACCGATGTTCCACACCAGAGGTTAACTCCTCACTGGTCAGATCCGACCATAAGTTAATCACCCTAGACATCAATATCCTTCCTCCACCCCCAATTAAGGAAACCACTGCAAAAAATTTCTCCAAAGCCACCTTCACGCTCCTCAAGACAGAAGTGGCAAACTTCACTACACCCGTGCAGACAGATAATAGAGGTATGACTGCTGAATCCTAAACAAATGCACTGTATATAAACACATACACGAGTGCATGGATCGTGCCATCTCCACAGAACCAAGACGCTATCCTCCAAAAAGAAAGGAAGCCAATTTGGTGGACAGAAGGAAGAAGTTGTTGCAAAAAAAATCCCCTGAATGCAGGAACTCCCTGCTCAGCCTCAGTAAGATGCTAAGATCCCTCATAAAATCCTCCAAAGTTAGCTATGAAAATAAAATTGCCACTGACTCTATAAAGACAACCACAAAGCATTCTATGGCTATGTCAAGAATCTCAATGGCAACACTCAGATCTGCTCCGAGCTATGGTACTAGATATACAGAACCAACTGATATTGCCAACATTCTGGCAGATAGGTTCAGTGCAAACTTTATGCCCACTCACCCCCCAAAGGGTCCACCTCTATACCGGAAGAATGCATAGCCCCTGTAATCACGGATGCACAAGTTAAGACCGCACACTCCAAAGCCAAAAACACAGCATCCATGGGACCAGACAACATCCAAGGTTGTGTTCTGCACGAACTACAGAATGAACTGGCACCCTACCTAACTACCATGTTCAATCACAGCCTCACTTCGGGCTTTGTGCCTACTGAATGGCACACAGTGATGATTATCCTACTCCACAAAGGGGGCCCCACCATGGACCCCGGGAACTACCGCTCCATTAGCCTGACAAGCCTGGTCTGCAAGGCCACGGAACGTATCATCATGGAACTTATAAACAAAAACATAGGTAACTTGCAAACACTGGACCCCACTCAATTCAGGTTTGTAAAAAGGTAGATCATGTCTCCTAAACCTGATGGAGTTCTTTGAAGCAGTCACCAGAGCCATGGATGAAGGTAAGGTGGTACACACAGCCTATCTTGACCTCCACAAGCCTTTTGACACCATCCCCCATTCTGGAATTACAGCTAAACTCATGAAACTGGGTATAAATCCCTATGTCACAAGATGGGTGGACAACTGGCTCATGGACAGAACCCACACAGTGAAAGTAGTGACTCCAAATCAGTGACAAGAGGAGTACCACAGGGTTCAGTCCTGGGTCCTCTCCTGTTTGGCATCTATTTCTCAGAAGTCCAGGCTAATACAGCAGGTCTTTGGCTAACAAAGTTTGCAGACGACTGCAAAATGGGAGCCATAATAGAATCGACTAATGATGTGGACATTCTACAAAGGGGCCCTCACTGAGACTGATGCTTGGTGTCAAAGTCATGTCCTCAAGCTCAATGCCAAAAAATGTAATGTCATCCCCTTTGGAAAAAACACTATACTCATGAACTACCACATAGGCAGTAGTCTACTTAACACCAAAAGTGTGATAAGAGACCTTGGGACACAGGTGGACACTAGTCACTCCTTTGACAATCACATTGCTACAGTAGTCAGAAAATCCTTCTACATGGCACACCTCATCACTAAATGGTTGTCCTCCAGAAAAAAGAGGTAATTGTTCCTCTCTACTCTTCCCTCAGACCCATCATAGAGTACAACTCCCCGTTTAGCATGTACCTTGCAAGACACCTGCAACAACTAGAAAAGCCACAGAAATACCTCACTAAGAGGATTACCACCCTCAAACAGATGCCATAAGTAAACCTCCTCAAAAAACTCCAGCTCTACTCCGTCACTTACCACCTACTCAGAGGCGACCTCTGCCTAACATACAAAGCCCTGTCAAACCCAATTCTGATGGACATGCTACACTTAAAGAAACCCCAATCTCTCCATGCCACATTCTCCAGGGACCTGAACCTTGCTACCACAATAAACAGAACATGCTGGAGGGATATATTCCTGTCCCAGAGACTTTCCATACTCTGGAACAGACTACCTATCCACGTCGAGCAAAGCTCCTCATTAGCCCTCTTTAAGTGGAATCTAGACAACTGGAAGGGAAATAGGAAATTCACCCCAGGGATCACCTCTGTGGCTCTGCTCGACAGAGGTACAGGAGAATAACTTTCATGGGTGGCGAAAGCCAGGGAACTTTTTGGCTAGGCTTGTATAGGCCCTAGGGCCGACAGCCTAGTGCCTACCTATGAACCTATGAACTGTACAAAAGATCAACCTGCTAAAAATCTGTGTGTGCATGTAAGACAAAAGCTGGGAATACACTTTCAAAAAATCATCTTCTTTCAGCTGTTCCCATTAGCGGTCACCACAGTAGATCATCCGTTTCCATTTCTTCCTGTCCTCTGCATCATGCTCTGTCACAACAACTACCTGCATGTCCTCTCTCACCACATCCATAAACCTTATCTTAGGCCTTCCTCTTTTCCTGTTACCTGGTAGCTTCATCCTTAGCATCTTTTTCCCAATATACTCAGCATCCCTCCTCAGCACGTCCAAACCAATGTAATCTTGCCTCTCTGGCTTTGTCTCCAAACCTTCCAACCTGGGTTGACCCTCTAATATAACGTATTCCTAATCCTGTCCACCCTCATCACACGCAGTGCAAATCTTAACATCTTTAACTCTGCCACATCCAGCTCTAACCCCTGCCTTTTTGTAAATGCCACTGTCTCCAACCCATATAACATAGCTGATCTCACTACCCTCTTATAGACCTTCCCTTTCACTCTTACTGGTACTCGCCTGTCACAAAATAACTCCTGACACTCTTCTCCACCCAGTCCATCCTGCCTGTACTCTCTTCTCCACCTCTCTTCCACACTCACCATTACTCTAAACTACTGATCCCAAGTATTTAAACTCCTCCACCTTCGCCACCTCTACTCCTTGCATCCTCACCATTCCACTATCCTCCCTCTCATTCACACACATATATTCTGTCTTAGTCTTGCTGACCTTCATTTCTCTTCTCTCTAGGGCATATCTCCATCTCTCCTGGAACCCAGGGCAGCGTATTTAATTAAAGTTATTTTTTGTGGTTTTGAGCATAGCTCCTTCCCTTTCTAGTTGGCTGCACCCCTTCCCATTGACCCCACCCATTCAGCTGTCTCCTGCAGCCCCCCTTTGATTTGAAGTCACCAGCCGTCACCGAGTACACTGTTGGAAATACTGGGTGAGCAAACGGCTGTAAAACTTATTCTTTTGAGATGGGACACAGGATCTGATTTTCCTAGACATAGCAATGCCTTATTACGTTTCTGTTGGCTGCCAAAAAAGAAATGACTAGAAAACGGAAAGCAAAGTGTGAACCAATTTTATCTGAAGTACTGCATATTATAAAAGAGATAAAAAGAACTGGAAGAGGACGTTTAGAAAAGGGAAGAAGCAAATTACATAGAAATAAATGGAAATTGTGGGGACAGTACATACAGAATAATGTTGAGGAGAAGGACTGATGTTTAAGGGAAGGCAGAAATTCAGCAATTTATGTAATGTAAAGACAGATGACAGTTACAAGCAAAAGAAAAAAAAGATATGTGATTTACAGTGTGCGTAAATGGAAAAAAAACGTTAATATGGTTTATTTTCTTTTCTGTTGAATTATGATTGACTATATCTTACACGGTAATTTAATAAAGGTGTTAAAACTGTGCAAATCACGGTGTTGTAGGTAGCCATATGTTAACAGACAGTCTGAAATATACCTCTTATACAATAATATCTTGATTTTTGTCTCATACTTTAGGTTTGTTCCTCAAAAAATGCATGGTTTACTAGCAAAGCAATGAGGACAGATGTCACAGAGAAGGCAATGGTGACTAATGAACTTGTCTTTTGAAGTGTGGAAGATGGTTGACAAGCTGGAAGTAAAGACGGCATCACTCAGTACAGTGGACACCAACAGAAAATATATGGACATAAACAGACAAAAGGATGGGCACTTTCCTCATACCCATAACGTTCCCCCATGAAAAGAAAGGGAGGATGGATGGATAGATGAAAAATAAGTGGGGGAAGAATGGTGAAGGTAATGATATTTCATTCAGAAGAGTGGCAGTGTCCCAGAGAATACAGCAAAAAGGGGAAAAGGGTGCTTTGCTCCAAGCTATCATGTGCAAAACATTTAAATGCAAGCTTCCCAGCTCGAATGCTCAATGGAATGCCTCAGACTGCAAGTGGTGCTACTTCAAACAGGCCAGTTGTTTTGGTTGTGGAAGTGTGGATAACAGTCACACCAGGTCCCTAGCTACAAGCCAAAAATGGAGGCAGTGCCAGAACAAGTGAGCTTTTCCAACATCAGAGATAGGAAGCCAACAATTCTTTGTTTTTCTAAGTACCTGCGGGTGAGTGCTACTGATGCAAACTTTCAAACATGCCTTCCACTATGCTTGTGGCTGTTGTGCCTGCTTTCTGCCTTGTACACTTATGTGACTAGCTGAGAATATAAACAAATGGTCAGGGCTGTCAGCATCCATGACGAAGCTGTGAAATAAGCAGTTTACACATGCTACAAAGGAAATCCTGGATAAATACAGGGTGATATGCTGAATTTTGGATCAACCTGGCTGAGCTTTATGGACACTTACCCACAGGTGGTCAATGGTTTCCCCATAATGGACCTTTCAGGGGGCCGTTTGTCTCATTAGATCCATACTAGTATGACTGAATGTTTTACTAGATGTCTTGTACTTACAAATGGAAGAATAACAGTGTACTCTAACTGGAGGGAGACAGATGTGTAATAGGTAAAATTTATTGTGTAGAAACACAAGTACCACAGGATAAATACTTACTTCATAATGTAAATGTGCAGAATTGTATTAGGTACTATTTGCTTATAAACAATTTGATAACAAGGAATGAAAATACTGTCATACCAATGTAAATATAGATGAGAACTGATTTAATTGCATATTCAAGCTGTTTTCTCAAAGCATCTTCCTTTGAGTTTTTTTTTTTTTTTTATGTCAGTCAAGTTCTGGAATTGGGGGCTTTTGGACCTTGCACCTAGTTTGCAATAGATATTTAATAGATTTATTTATTTTTCTTTTTACACTGGTCAACTTTGAAGCTGAAAATAAAAACATGTACATAATGATTTACGTACATACTGTATTTCAACAATGAGTAAATACTTCATTTGCTTACAGCTCATGGTCTACAGAGATTTTATTCCAGTTACTCTGGTGAAATTAATATTTTTTATGTTCCTATATTGATCACTGTATGTTTCATAGGATACCTACATAAAAGTTTAGTTGAGCTTAGGATGGGATGTGGTTTCTAGAACAGTAAGATGACAAAGGATGAAATTCAGAGATAACTAGCACTGTTGCACAGCACTATGTCCCATGAGCCAGTGTTTTTAATTATGTCCTAGCAGCACATAATGGGGCTACAAGTGTACCTCAAAGACAAATGTTAACATTTAGATGAGATGCATATGTAGCTCCATTACGTGCAGCTAGGATAAAATTAAAAACATAATTAATAATATATGATGGTAAGAACCATTGCTGAATCCCCCCCCCCATTTTCTTTGAACAGTGAATGTTAAAATATCAAACCAAAAATAAATAGTTACCCAAATACCTACAAACAAAAATTAAACCAACTAACTAATCCACTCAATCAGTTACAAATACCACTACACATTAAATGCTTTTGCAGGGCAGCAAGCTCTCCTTATTTATATAAACTATTTCTATGATCACACTACACTGAGGAAGGAGAAACTCCTCTAAACAGCCCAAAGAATACCTAGTAATATACTCCTGTAATACTCCCTCTACTTTACACAACAAGCAGTAAGCAAATGTTTTTGTTTGTGGGAAACATTCCTATACCCGCTCCCACCTATGTTACATAGACTAAATCCATAGCATGCAACACTGGGGAAGGCCAAATCCCAAAACCACTGCATATCAGTCTTGGGAACATTTCTATGGAATGCACATGTAGGTGTTTCACTGCAACATTTCTGACATTTGATTTTGCTGTTTTTATATACATTTTTGGATAAAAATGCTTTCACTACTTTTGACTTTAGATTAAATGACATGTTCCTGTGTATGTATATTACCAGCTTGTGTGCATTATGTCTATGGTGATAAATAATATACATTTTTTTGATTTAATACATAATTAGAGACAATAATGAGGAGACAGGTATAAAGCTCATCTGTCTGCAGCCATTTTTGTTAAGTGACTATTAAGAGTATATCATGATATATGCATGGTTTGATTTATAAAAGTTAAGGGCACTTCAGGAACCCACAGGCTTCCACAGTGACGTTAATGTAGTGTAGTTACCAAGTGCTGCAATATTCAATAACGTAAACAGATTGAATATTTCTTTCCCTTAGAATATGCAGAAGGACAGACCAAGTGGGTAAGGAAAGGGGGCAATGCATAGCAGAGTGGACCAGTGTGCAGGGTACAAGGTAGGGAAGGCCCTTAGAATATTCAGAAAGACAGACCAAGTGTGTAAGGAAAGGGGGCAGTGCATATCAGAGTGGACCAGTGTGCAGGGTACAAGGTAGGAAAGGTAAACAAAAGAGTATAGGGGATGGCATAAGAACAGACACCATACTCATTATTGGTAGAACTGTTGAGGGAGAGGGTGAGGCAGGCAGTGTTTTGATGGGAGAGTTGAGGAGAAGATGACGATTACGGATTGAACCAGTTTGCTTGGTGTGTAGATGGGCGAGTAAGAGAGAAGAAAACTATGGGTATTTGTAACAGATGTGTCTGTAGGAGCAGTTCCTAAAGTTGGATGAGGAGAACAAAAATGTGGGAGCTGACAGTTACTGATGATGCATAAACTGGAGGACAAGATTCATAGAATGTGTAAAGCAGTGACTGTTACATAGAAAAGGCAAGGAAAGAGGAGTATGGGATGGGGATAATGGGGGCTAAGGGTTACAGTAAGCTAGGGTGGGAAATAAGAGGATAGGAAGTGAAGAAGGGGAAGAAGAAATGGGAATTAGTGTAAGCTTAGGTCAAGGAGGGTGGTATGGTGGAAAATTGAGGCAGGGTGATGGTGGGAGGAAGGCAAGGGGGTGAAAGAAACCATGGGTTTGGAAAGCAGCAAGCAACCAATAAATAGCCAGGGAGGGTGGTGTACAAGGTGCCCAAGGATCAAAGAACAAGCATCCAGGAAGGGCAGCAGTGTGAAAGGAGAAAGGGTGCAGGGGATGTTGCAACTGAAATTGTGGAATGTGGGGCGGACTTCCAAGATGGCTGCACATTGAGTAACAGCTTAAATTGTAAGTCTCCCAGTGTAAAAACAGAAACTCAGCAGAGAAGGCCAGTGGACTTTTGTTTTTTTTATGGGTAAATTTCAGTAACTGACTAGTAAATGCACTGTCTGGATGTCAGGAAAAAAGAAATACAGTGGACCTGAAAGAAAATCAGCTATAAAAGGTGAAGTGAGGAAAGAACACTGACTGGGAAAATACTGCAGCTGTTCAGTAAAAAGCAGTGCAAGTTCCAGACATGGCTTCCAGTAACCCAACAGAAAGTATAAGACAACTGCACACAGACCTGGTTAAAATAAACAAAACATGGATGGAGTATATCAACTCATACAACAAAAGACTGTAAAAAAGTAAGATGCTTTGAACAGATATTCAGAAGAAGTGATAAAACTGCAAAATAATCAGAGGTCAAAATGAAGAAAATGCTAGCTGAATATGAGACTGCTCAAGAAGAGATGTTTCAAAATCTAATAGAATTAGAGGACACAGCATGTAGGGAAAACCTGAGATTTTCAGCTGTACCAGAGAAGCTGTAAGAAACGGACTGTATTAATTTTATGAAAGCACACATAAGCAACTGGACTGGTATTCCACAACAGGATTTGTTAATTGAAAGGGCAAATTGTGTGTATACTCCAAACCTGGCTATGAGAAAGCAACCTAGACCTTTAATAGTAAGCATGCAATCCTACCAGTAGAAGGAGTTGTGGAAGACATCAGTGTTTGTGGAGAATGATTACTCACTGTACACCAGGCAGAAGAGGAGTATATTTATTTCACCATTCAGGGAATGAAGAGAAGCAGGCATGAGGTTCAAACTGCTGTACCCAGCTATCTTCAAAATATTCTTCCCTGGAAGGACAAAATCATTTTTTGATGAAGTACATGCTAAGGAGGAATACAAAAGTTTGTTCAACAAAAACTGAGCTGTGAAACAGAAGGAGATTCTGCTTATTGTTCTTCTGGTAATAAAGACCACAGATAGACTGCGCCAGTGAAACCTTTTCCAATGTTCAATGGAAAATGCTGAAGAAGAGGAACAGAGTATGAGAGCTGACTAGAAGAATTGAAAGTACACTGGAATTGAGGCAGAGACAAGATTTAGGGGATGGAGATTAACAGGAATAACACCAGTAACTTGGAAATTGACAAATGTGGGATTACAAAGCAAAAATTATATTTGTGATATATGGAAATGAAAAAATACTTTACAAACTGAAACTTAACTCTGTATTTTTAACTATGGTAGAACTTTTATCAAGTGATGTGCTAAATGAACATCGTTAATAGGTTTAATTGAGACACTGGTCACATGACTGGATTGTTGAAACATTTAAAAGTGTCTATGAAGTGGATTCTTTTATCTGATGAAGTCCAGCCACTGTGCTGGATGAAACATGCTTAATAAATAGAGTTTGTGGTATTCCTACAGAATTTTTGTGGTGCATGATTTTCTTTGCATGCTATAAAGTAATGTTTTCTCAGTTATTTTTAAGTGTAATGGGGATACTACTGTAAACAGGTGCTCCTGTTTTTTTTTCTTTCTCCCTTCTCTCTTTCTTCATGTTCAGTTTTAAGAAATGTAGACACTGAAATGTAAAAAAAGAAAAGTCGGGTTAAAACAACATGACAAAAGACAAATGCTTTTGCTCATTCTTGCATGGGGGGATGACTGGATTAAAGCTCTTAGCTTCATCTAGTAACAGATTTTAAGAGAAAGCAAATAAATGAAAAAGACTACTGAATATAAAAGCTTATTTCTAGAAAATAAATGTATGCTTAGTAGCAACTCTTTATCTGGTCCTCCTGTCTCAATGGAGACAATCTGATAAAGAGAAATTTGCTAGGAAAAAAAAAACAAGACAGAGAAATTGGCCAAGAGATAATGTTCTCTGAATGCACTCAGGCTTTCCCATCTGGGACAGCTATAAAGATAAGACAAAAACAGATAGCACTTAGCAGAAGAACAGGCTGCACCATGCATCTTAGCTTGGATAACCTTTATTTTAGGTTAACTCAAGTCTCTTGAGTGTGGCTGTCAGTTTGGAATATTTGTTTCTTTTAGGATAGTAAAACTTCAATATTTGAAGATGTACATAGTTTTTGTGTATTAGTATTAAGTTAATATGTTTTGTGGGTACTGGGGTGTGTTTTTTGTTTGTTTGTTTGAGGGCTTTCAATAGAACACAACGTTTTGTAAGATGTGATATAGGCTCAAATGGATATGACAAGAAACAACTGTATGAAGGTTCAACCTGACAAACAGTGTATGCATGTAACACAAAAGCTGGAACTACATATTTACCAAAAAAAACTGTTATTTGTAAAAAGGTGAGAATAATAACCTTTTAATGCAATGATGCTTTAGGGAATATATTTAAATGTGAACAGTCTCACGGATAAATAAAATAAAGTTTAGTGAACTACATTAAAAATGTAGAGTGTAAATAGCTATATTACAGGAGACAACCTTAGAAAGAACTGAACAAGTTCTTTTTTAAAGAAAGGTTTTCAGGATGGTTATTCAACAGAATACCTGAGACAAAGGAAAAGAGAAGTGCTTATATTAATTGTAAGAGAAGCTCCAACAGTGATAGAAGACGATAAAACAAGACAATAATGGTAGCTTTGTGAGGAGGATTACACTGACATATATTTATATTTCCCTTAAAACTGCTATGATGGAGCTTAAAAAAATTCTGGGAGAAATAATCAGCTTTCAGCAAGGAATATTACTTAATAAGTGGAGGCTGGAATTTGATTTGTAGCAATGAAGATGTGTATGGAGTGTCTAGAAGGGAGAGTATAACAAAGGAGGGTAGACTTTTTAAGAAATTTATGAAAATATTTGGTATGGTAGATGTGAAATCAGTAATAGGACTTTGGGGTGAAGTTACATATTATTCCCCAAGATTCAAAAATTGGGCTAGGCTACACAGAATTTACATTTCATAGGAACATGTGCATTTAATTGAAGGTCTTGATACATACCTAATAACTATGTCAGATCATGTAGCAATAATAACTAAAATAAAAAACACAGGGTAATGAAATACAAATGAGACACTGGTGCTTTCCCATCTATGTCTTGAAAAGCAAAGAATTTAAGGAATGGGTAGTGTTTCGAAATTATTCAGGAGCTATTAGAGAAGACAGAGTTTAAAAATAGGGTAGAAATAAAAGAAAGAGAGATATGATTAAGAAGTAACAAGAATTATTTAGGAGGGATTGATAAATGTTAAAGTATTAAACTATGGGGAATCTCACAGAACAAGAAAAGGAGCAACTGCAGAATGCTAAACAGAAATAATGGATTACCTTGACAATATGCATTAGTTTAGAAAGACTGCTGTTAAGAAACCGTTTTTTGCTAATGACGCTAGAGCACAAAATCTTTTAGCATGACTCAGGCAACAGAAAGTAGAAAGGGCTGTCACCAAGCTTAGGGAGCCTACAACAAGGAAAGTAACAAGAGATCATGTAGGGGTATTAGAAATATTTCAGAAATTCTATGAAAGCCTGTACAAAGCAGAAAAATATGGAAATTTAGAAAAGGTGGAAAATGGAAATTTTTATGGAAGAATTAAATATGGCAAGGTCAGAAGTAGATAAGGCTCAATTACTAACATATAGGATAGGAAGATATGAGATAAAAGTGGCAATGTATAACCAATCTACAGAAAAGTTCCCAGGAATAGATGATATTCCTATGGAAGTTCGGAAGTTAGGAGGGGAAAAACTGATAAAGATCTGGAAAACAGCATTTTAAGAAGAGGAAAAGTACCAGCATCCTGGAAGAAAGCAGCAGTAGCTGTAATACCTCAAGAGGGTAAAATCCATCATATTCAGCTTCATACAGACCCATTTCAATACTAAATCATGATTACAAATCGTTTATGTCTATAATGGCTAAAAGAATGGCAAAAGTGATGCCAAAATTGTTAGATATGGATTACTGTCATTTTGTGGAGAGGGGGCAAACATTTGATAACATTAACAGAACACTGATGATCCAGAGGGAAGCAGAATGTAAGAAAATACCACTGCTGTTGGTGGGTCTTGATGTAAAAAAAGTGCAACGCTTGCAGTTAGAATTGTGTAAATATGGATTGTTTTACTTATATAAATGTATGACTGCCTATGTCAAGTGATAATTTAATAAAGATGTTTCTTGTTTAAAAAATGTGGAGTGTGGGGCATTAAGAAAAGTGTGGGAACTAAGAGAAAGTAATTTGAGATTATGTGGGATATAGCACATAGAAAGGATGAGCAAAAGACAGCAATGGGAGATAAACAAGAAAAGGGGTTGTAGAGGAATTTGGTAGGATTGAAAAAAGTTGGGAAGAAGACAGGTGAATGTAAAACTGAATTTTGAAATTAAAAGGGAATTGTTAATGTAAGGATGGAAGTAAAAGGAGAGATGAGTTAGACAGTACAGGGAGGAGAATTTAAAGTAGTCTTAGAACTGATATTAGGTCAACTTTTTTTTTTTAAAAGAATGTTCAAATCGGCGACAGAAAGAGATGAGTAGCAGTACAGATTGGCTAACATCTGGATGAAGTAGTCAGGGCTCTGTCTCTAAAGATGAACATCACTGGGCAAGCTGGCTTGATATTTTTCTGACTAGTGAATTATTGGTGGTGGTGGTGGGGGTACTGATAGATCAACAGAAATTCAAGAAAGATGTCCGAATGTCAATGCACATGCAACGCAGGTCCTGAACTTGCATGGTCAACAGCAGACTATTGGAAGTTTAGCACACAGAAGTACAAAGAAGGAAGGCAGAGGGTGTGACTTATGGATATGGTGACCAGTCTGATTGCAGAGAATTAGGGTGTGGGGTTAGTGACAGGAGGAAGGTTGCGATGTGAGTAAAGGCAGGACTGGAAGGCAGTGTAATGCAGAGATTAGGGGAGAGAAGGAAGCAGATAAATGGGCATCTAAATAAACTAGAGAGGAGGTTAAGATTGTGACAAGAGGGTACCTGGGGCAAGCAGTCAGAAGACAAGGGAAAAGGTGAATTGGGATATTGCGAATAAAGATTCAGACAAACAAAACAATGACAGGGAAGACTGAAGCAGAGTTGGAAAGGAGGAAGAATCATGAGAGGTGCAAGGAGAAGCTGGTGCTAAATTTTAGGCAAGAAAGTTGAAGGATCAGAAAGTACAGAGGAACATACAGGTGATGGAGAACAAGGACAAGGGAGTAAGGAGGCCTCACAGGATCTGTGAAGTCTTTGCAGTGGAGGGATGGAAGAGAAATTAAGGAAAATGAGTGATTCTGGAAATTAGAATGTTTGATGGAAAGGAGGAAGGAGTTATATTAAAGAAAGTTTATACTAGATAAGAAGTGGAGGATGTAAATGATTATCTGAAGGAAAAATAAGGCATATGGAAAGAATGGGTTTTCACTAAAATTTGAGGTGCCAGATGTATTACCGAAGATGTTTGAAAACTATCTGGAGGGGGAGGACTGCTACCACAGCTATGGAAGCTAATCTCCATATTACGTTCTAAGTAAGATAAGAAGTAGAGTGTACAGGACTCTACAGACAATTATACTTAAGTACTCAAGAAGCAACCTTTTTTGTGGAAGGGCTAACTGGGATACTGGTACTACAATGGCAGAAAGACTTGATTAACAGAAGGTCATCAGAACATAATAGGAGGCTCCTACTGGGGTACAGACATTGGGTAGTGAGGAAGAAGGCATAAGGGGTGGTGTCATGTTGATGATAGTGGGTTACTAGAAGATTGGTACTGCAATGGCAGAAAGACTTAGAATGTAGAAAGAGGCTGCTGCTGCTGGGGTACACAGATTAGATGCAGACAGAGAGAAGCTAGAAGGGGTGAGGGGTCATGCTGATGGATAAAATAAAGAGAGTCTTGAAGGAAATTAACTTCAGACAGATATGACTGACTGAGGTACAGGTATTATATCAGCTCCTCAACATGACAGTGGTGGTAAGTGGGAATCTAACAATATGACGTAATGTCAAAAAAGGAAGACAGGAACAAAATGCCTTCTGTCCATTTACTTATTTTTGTTGATTACTGAAGTAGTTACAAGGTGTATCAGAGAGGGCTTGAGGAAAAGAAAGGAGTGGTGAAAGAGATGGAACTTCTGCAATTCATTCACATGTGACTGTATTGTCTTACCGAGGGAAGTTGAGTCTAGTCAGTCAGGGACACTACAGCAATTTATGTGGTTTCCAGATAAAATGGGGGTTAGGTTCCATGAATCAGAATTAGTGGTGGTGCCTTTTGACAGGTGGGGTGGGAGTGCAGGACTTGTGAGTTGGCAAAGTATCTGGACAGAGACAGCAGTGGGGGATGATTAGAAGTGGCTGGTTCATTCAAGAGTCAGCTAGGGAATGGTGGGAGAGGCTGGGTACTTTATCATGACCAATACATGCAACAGAGATGATGACATTGCCACCGATTCTATATTGGGTGAGGCACCCAGAATTAAATCCCAAAGGAAAAGAGAAGTAAGTTATAGTATTTGTTCTTGAGTTACGTGTGGTGGGGTTTTACAAGGTACAATATGACAAGAAGAATGGAAGGGATGAGGGATGTCTGTATTTCAGATTTGTTCTGACAGTTAAGTTTGAAAAGACAGCTACATTAGACAGAGAAAGAAGAACATGGAAACCCAGATACAGATAAGGGGTAAACAAGTTAGGAAGTATAAGGATGTGTGGCATTTACAAGCAAGTTTGTGGGAAAACCCAAAGGATTGGTTGGAAGGAATAATAGGGAGCTGGATGGTAACAGAAGGGTCCTGCCAAAGCTGGCAATTTAAGGTAACAGGAAAGGAACAAATTTAAAACATGGCAGGAAGACAGAAGTGAGACTAGGCTGGAGGGGAAAGATATAGCAGTATATATGCATATATACACATATAAAGACACATAAATACACACACATATATGCGTGTGTGTGTGTGTGTGTGTGTGTGTGTATATATATATATATATATATATATATATATACACACACACATGGATCTAGGACTATTGAACGAAAGTTCAATAGTCCGAATCCACAACAACCGAACACACTTCAACAAAAGTGCTTTCACTGAAAAAGTGCTTTCTTTAAAGTGCGTTCGAAAAACAAAAACAAAAAACAATAAATCTTCTACATGGGACAACAACACTCCAAGAAAGTTTTAAGATCTGGAAGGGGGGTGCATGCTGGATCTAGCGCAGACCTACCATGGACTATAGTGTAAACAAGAAGATAGAGTGGATGGGGAGGGATGCTTGATGCCAGCATGCTCCTTGCACACAACGTACTTCAACATATACAGTGCAGGAAAATGTCAAACTGCACCCAATGCTCATACCCTTGCGTTAATGACATGTCTTTTTAACTTATTCAAGCCTATAGCACCGTTTTTGTATACTTTCAGCTCACACCCATAGTTCCTTATGGCATCCAAAATTGTTTTGGGTCTGGCTTCACTTACTAAGTGACTTTACCAACTAATAATGGGCAATATTAGAAAGTGTAAGAACTTGTTAACAAAATGAAACCAAGACTGTTAATCTAGGATGCCCTGCAACAGGGAAATTAATCACTATCCATCACTTATTATTCATATTTTCATATTTATGTTCATATTTTCATAACTGAGAGTCCTACATGTTACTGAGAGGTATGGTTTAATATATCATGGTAGAAGACAGGAAAATTCGTTGTCACTGTCCTTTTACATCACACTATACCAGATATATTGCTAGTTGCTTGCTATAAATTTAAAAAATAAACAATATTTCCATATGTGCAAATTAATTAAAAAAAAAACAAATGACTTACAAACTGCTGGACAATATCATGTGAAATTTTGAATGTTATTAAAGAAACCTGCCTTTCAAATTTGCACTGTAAGTTGCACATCTTGAGAAATATTCAATGTTATTTATACAACTAACTTTACAATTAAACATGTTTTCATACTTCTTTTAAAGTATCTCAGTAAACATGTACTCAGAGTAATTTCTTGTTGTATATAGAACTCATCACTGCACTGCTTTGAGACAGCTGCACTGGCTTGAACTGTCCAACCTCCTAACCTACAATCAGCTCTGCCTCTGTCATTCTATCTACTAGAAGTCACCAACAGCTACAATAGCTTTGGAGATGCGCAGGGACATCTTGGTTTAGCCAAAGCCATCAGGCATTTCAGTGAGAGAGAATTGTTTGAGGTCATTGGCTGACTGAGGTCACCTGGACTACAGCTTAGACTAAGCACCTCATTGGTTCTTTTGAGATTTCTTTCTTAAAAGCTGTCTCAGGTTTCAACTTTCTGTTACCTAAGAAGTTCAGTTGTGAGTGTTCTGCCATTTCACACTGAGCTGATCGAAGGAAGGACACTGAGGAAACTCGGAGCTATAATATATAACATTAAGTATCCTGTTTTTTTGTTTATTTTGTTTTTTATTTCTTTGTTATTTATAGCACTTTGCGTACTGTGTATTTTTCTAGCTAGTTTCACTGTGTGTGAGGTATTAACTGGAAATTGTCCATTTTTATTAAGCATCTGTTGGGTTGTTTGTTTCTAACAACTTGTTGCAGTTAAACTCTTTTTTTCTAGAGGCTCCTTTAGCTGTTTAAAACTTTCATTTAAAGGCTCACTGCTGCTTTTCAGCTGTGAGAAACATTTCTACAGTTTGTTTCCCACCCTCCCTCTCTGTTGGTATAGTGTTTTTATAGTTGGTGGCTTTGCAGTTGCCCGCCCCTAGTGTAAATGTGATCTTGGCCCCTCCTCCCAGTCTAGTGTCATTACCTCATTCTACCCAGTACAGGGAGAACATTTGAGAAGGCCAATCATCTTAGTTTCTGCTACTCCGTTCTCTCTTCCTTTCTCTCTTTCCACTAAAAAAAAAAAAAAAAAAAAGAAATTTTATCTGCTTTTACTGTATTTGTGTTTCTTCCTACTTTATTTTGCTTTTGCATCATCTTAAAAGTACTCAGTTGTATTTATTACTGCTTGGTGTAACTCATTCTAAGCCTTTTAGTTTAAGCACTTGGGCTTCAGACCAGTTGTTTTACATTAAGAAGGTTTGTGGTCTGCACTCTTGTGGCAGGAGAGGGTGGACTCTGCCCTTCTGAGCTGGGAATTTCTGGTTAAAGGCTTATAGTGCCTGCATATTTGAACTGTTTCTTACTGAAATTGGTACACCTTGTTTGCTGTAGCATAGACTAGATCCAGGCCTGCTGAATCTAGCTTTGTTTGTATGCTTGTTGTTTGTTTGCTTGTTATTTCCCTAAAAAGCTAATTCCACCTAAATGCGGCTTTTCAGCACTTCTGTGGATCCCTAGTGATATCTGCATTGCTTACTGTACTTGTTTCACTTGAAAGAAAGTTACTGTTTGTCATTTTTGCATTTAAGTCACCTGTAACACATTGCATTTAAGTTACCTGGCACCTGCTCACTACAGCAATTATATAAGTCAGCACTAACAAATTAAAAGCACTACACCCTCACAAACTCCCCTTGAGTACCTTGTTCCCTATTGGCCCTTTTTTTCAATTATAAAGGAATTCCCAATACTATTCTAGCATGTCCATAGGTCAGTTGTCAATCTCCTCTCCGGTCCAGCTGGTGAATCTGGGAATCTTGAGGCAATGTTACAACTGCCTCATGTACACAGACAACCCTCTCCTCCTCCCATCAAATTCCAACACATGTGAGAGAACATATAGCCAAACTGGAGGCTAAGCTCTCTCAACTCAGTACTGGCGTAACCAGTCAGGAGGAGAAGGAAACCACACTCACTACAATTTCAGTCTCACATAGACCTACCACGACAGCAAACCAAACACATAAACACACAAAAACATACTCGGAGGCTCTAAATAAAAATCTGCCTAAGCAGCAGAGACCTCCAAAGCAGACACAAGCAACCACTACCCCAAAACAAAACATGTGCAACACATAGCTCACAAAGCCAGTGTGCCAAACAGTCACAGCCGTTAAGGCTAAACAACACACCTGACACACTTGTAATAGGTGACTATCGTCAGGCACACTGACGTCCCGCTCACCAGACTGAACAAGGAGAAGGTCACGGTGAGCTGCCTGTCGGGTGCTAGGATCCGCCACATAACACAAGCACTCAGGTCACTCCAAGGCAAGTACAAATATGATTCAGTCATTGTCCATACTGGTGTGAATGACCTGAGATGTACCTCCCTGGACTACATGAAAAGAGACATAGAGGAGCTCTCTGAGCATGTAGCCCAGGCCAGTATGACCCTGACCTTGAGTAGCATCTTACCCTCACCAAGAATGGTGCCACAATATAAAGACAAGATGATCAATTTCAACAATTGGCTTAAGTATTGGTGTCATTCAAAGGGGATCCAATGCCTGTCAGGCTGGGATGACATGCTCGACAAGCCACAATGCTTTGCTAGGGACGGCTTGCACCTGTCACCCCTGGGCTTTCGGATATTGGCAAAGGCTCTTGCTACCCCCATAGTGCCTTTTTTAGGCAAGGCTCAAAAGACAAACCCAACTCCATAGGTATCACAAGGGATAAGAAACTAAGAGTAATGCTACTCAACGCCAGAAGTCTAAACCTCAAGATGCATGCACTCAAAATTCTCCTTAGCATGGAGAACATCGATATCTGTGCAGTAACAGAAACCTGGTTCAAGGCTCTCGAGAGCACCCCAGCACTACCAGGTTATACCTCACACCATGCTTTCCGGCCCCAAAACTTGGACTGAACCACAAAAGGAGGGGGAGTATCAATATTCGTCAAAGATACCCACACCTCCAGGTTGGTGGCACAGCACAAAGCATCAGAGACTATCCATGTGCAACTAACAGTGGGTAAAACTGCCTTCCAGTTTACAGCCTGCTACAGACCACCCTCCCAAACCCAGGAACCCCACTCGGCCTTCCTGAGAACACTGGAAAATATGAAGGTCTCTCCAAACACCATTATATTGGGTGACTTCAACTACCCAAACATAGACTGGGAGCATTACTCTAGCTCCAACACCCTAGCCCAAAGGTTCCTAGAATTTATAAACTCAAATGCTATGGAACAACTTGTTACCACTCCCACAAGAGTGGAAAACATACTGGACCTGATCATCACCAACATGGAGACTTTATGCTCCAGACCAGAAGTGTATCCCTCACTGGTAAGATCAGACCATAAACTAATCTCACTGGATATTCACATCCCGACTCCACCCCTTGCCCAGAAAACCACAGTGAAAAACTTCTCTAAAGCAAATTTCACACTCCTCAAAACCGAGGTGGAATCTTTCAAAGCCCCCAGGCCTGTGGAAAATACGGCCCAGACCGCAGAAACCTTTATAAACCCATTCTATGAACACCTTCAGGAATGCATGGATCATGCAATCCCAAATAAAACCAAGACCCAATCCTCCAAAGGCAGATGTCCTGTCTGGTGGACCCCAGCCATAAACAAACTATACAATAGAAGTAGGAAGTAACTGCATGATAAGAGTAAAATCCCAAAAAGGAAAGGCATCTCTGATCAGTATTAGCAAAAAACTACAGGCACTCATAAAATCGTCTAAGGCCAGCTTCGAGAGAAAAATTGCACAGGACACTAAGGATAATCACAAGGCTTTCTTTAGTTATGTTAGGAACCTGGGTGGGAATTCCCAGATATGCTCAGAATTAGTCCAAAATGACAAAAAATATACCGAACCCACAGACATCGCCAACATCCTAGCTGACAGGTTCAGCGCAAACTCCCCCCCCACCAAAAGGGCAAATATCTATCCCAGCAGAGTGCTGCCCCCCTGACATCTCAGATGCTCAGGTAAGAGCCGCCCTCTCCAAAGCAAAAAACACAGCATCAATGGGACCAGACAGTGTCCCGGAAGAGCTACACCCAAACATAAAACTACTGTTCAATCTCAGCCTTACTACAGGATATGTACCCAAAGAGTGGCGTACAGCAACAGTGGTCCCTCTCCACAAAGGTGGTGCCTCAACGGATCCTGGAAACTATCGCCCCATAAGCCTGACTAGCTTGGTCTGCAAAGCTATGGAAAGGATCATCATGGACCTCATAAATAAAGATATTGGGGACCTACAGACACTGGATCCTACCCAGTTCGGCTTTGTTAAGGGCAGATCCTGCCTCTTAAACCTGGTTGATTTCTTTGAAACAGTCACCAAGGCCATTGACGAGGGGAAGGTGGTCCACACAACCTACCTGGACCTCGCAAAAGCCTTCAATACAATACCCCACTCGGGCATTATAGATAAGCTCACCAGCTTAACCCCTATGTCACTAGATGGGTTGCAAACTGGCTCAAGGACAGAACCCACATGGTTAGAATTGCTGGAGCCATGTCAGACTCCAAACCAGTTACAAGTGGCATCCCACAAGGCTCAGTCCTGGGACCTCTCTTGTTTGGTATATAATTCTCGGAGGTACAGGCCAACACGGAAGGACTGTGGCTGACCAAGTTCGCAGATGACTGCAAACTGGGCGCCATAATCGACTCTCCAGCTGACACAAGCATCCTCCTTAAGGGCTTCATAGAAACAGACAACTGGTGCCAGAGCCATGGCCTCATGCTAAACACTAAAAAGTGTATAGTCATCCCCTTTGGCAAAAACAAAGTGCCCACAAATTACCACATAGGTGGTAATCCATTAAGTACAGAAGAAGTAATTAGGGACCTGGGGACCCAAGTTGATAGCAATCTCTCATTTGACAACCACGTGGCCAAAGTGGTTAGAAAACCATTTTATATAGCCCACCTAATCATGAAGGGATTCACATCTAGATCAGGGGAGGTCATCGTGCCTCTTTACTCATCCCTCATCAGGCCCATAATAGAGTACAATGCCCCTTTTGGGATGTACCTTACCAGACACCTGCAGCAACTAGAAAGACCCCAAAAAAGTACCTCACCAAGAGGATCAAAGGGCTCAAACAGATGCCATATGCTGCCCGGTTAAAGAAACTCCAGCTCTACTCAGTGGCATACTGCCTGCTCAGAGGCGATCTGTGCCGGACGTATAAAGCCATGTCCAACCCGGAATTAATGGACATGCTGCACCTCAGAAAATCCAAATCCCATCAAGCTACGCGCTCGAGAGACGTGAACCTCAGCACTGAAATAAATAGTACATGCTGGAGGGACAGATTCATAACCCAGAGGCTCCCTTCACTCTGGAATAAAATCCCAGTCTAGGTTAGGCAGTCCCTCATTGACTCTCTTCAAGAGGAATCTTGATGAGTGGATGGGAGGTTGTAGGTTAACCCGGGTATCACTTCTGTGTCACTGTTAGAGGCACAGTATACTAACCTCGAAAAAGGGCATAGCAAAATTAATTTAAAATGGGTGGCGAAAGCCAAACACACTCTGGCTAGACTTATAAATGCCCTAGGGCAGACAGCCTAGTATGAACCTATGAACCTATATAGTAGTTCAGTGGCAAAAAAAATGGAACTCTGTCCCCACTAGCATTCAAACACATCATCCAAAGCCTCCTTTAAAGACCTCATCAGGGTCATCTCAAGCAAAGGTGGCAGTGCCATGATTGCTCCCCAGGTTAGTGAAAGCGGATAACATATACATACTAAACCTAGAGCACTTGATAATAGTTTTCAATCTTACTCACAAACACTGGCTAATCTACAATGTATGTACTGTACCTGTGTACTATGTATATATTCTACCTATGTTCCAAATTTCAGTTGTACACCACAAATCTATTAATTACTTTTATTTTTAAAATTAATATTTTCTGGTTTGTTCTCTCCACTGTAACTGTTTATGTGCCGCATACCACTGTAAAAACATGTCTCTTGTAATTTGTGTGTATACTGATCATGTCTAAATAACTAAATGTGTCTGTAATTTTTCTTTGTGGAGCTTTTCTCCCCGGGCCTCTGCTGAAAAAGGGCCTTTTCGGCTCAGACACCGGTGGTTAAAAATAATTAAATAAATAACTGTCATGTTAAAACTATTCTAACGATATTCTAATGATATGTACCTAGGTTTTACAGTTTCCAACATATGACAAATTGTATGTAAAAGTTTGGAAAAAAATGTTTGGTGGTGTCTGCATTATACCACACTATAGTATTTATAGAAAAAGACTATGAATGCACTGACTATTAACACTGCAAAGTATACTTTTACTAATAACACTGCAATCTGTACAGTTTTAATAGCTTTTATTTTTCACAAAATGTTTACTTTCGTTTATCTTACTATTTTTAAGGCTATTTTTTTTGGGAAATGCTTTGGAATGCAAGATATGTACAGGCAGCTGGAGGTGCGACATTCCACACCATGTAGTTATTAATGCGTTAAGGTAGGAATAGATCCACTTTGTTTCTGCAGACGAGTGCAACTTGCTGAACTGTTATGATGGCATGGTTCACACAGCTAAAGAGACAGGGAAACCACTTCTTGTGGGTCACCCACAGATTACTGTGAGGCACTGGGATCATCTTTGGGTGTAATACTAAAGCACTTGCTTCCCCTTTCAATATATATGCTTCAGAAAGAAATGGGAGGTAAAAAAATAGTGAAGATCACCAAGGCAATGTCCATCAGAAAGAAATAATCTTCTCCGATTAGAAAACCACTGCAATTCTGAAGGAAGGGAAATGTTTATGCTGGGTAAGACACTTGGCATAAACTACTTAAATTCAGTCCACTGTAAATATCTTTACTGTGAGAGCTCTTATCATGAAAGTTTTCCTGTCCCACCCTTAACTTCTCTCACAGTTATCTCATGCCTTCTTTCTCCTCCTCTTTACACCACTCTTCTTCCAACTGGAGTCCTCTCTTTCTATTTCAGAAGGAAATCAGCTGGTCTGGTCACGATCCTTATGTACATTCTTCACAGTAATGGTGGCCTCATTTACTGCTTGCCCCATCTTCCACAGTGCAAACCTATCCCTCAGCATTAACCATTTCTCAGACCTGCAGAAGCAGGCCAGATATTCCTCCCCTAAATGTGGCAATTGATTCAATATAGAAAACAACAAACCTCTTTTGCCCCATCTACAAAATGGTTGCTCACTTCCATCTCACTTCTACATAAACCCAATGTAACAAAACAACAGCACAACACCACACCTAAATATGCTGGGGGGGCCAAAATCTTTGCTCAAGCTGTCCAGACATCCACCTAGCAAACTTCAATTACCTAGAAACATTTCTAACCATTTATACCTACTTCTAATATTAATCACCTAAACAACAAGCTTGTGTCCCTAAGGTCCTGTAGGCCTGTAGGATTTCCTAGTAAAGTCCTAGTTATTAATGTTACTGTCAGACACTGTGTTCACAAAGCTGGATTAGGGCAGAATACGAGTAATCTGACTCCCTCATGCTAGGATGTTACTTGAGCCCATAGGACCCTTCACCATCCCAAGTATGAACACAACCTCACAAATACCAGTGTGGGAGGCATTCCATCCTAGGGGAGATGCAGAAAGACACATCAGACCTCTCTACTCATGTCTTTAATAAAAGTAAGCCCTAGCATTTACCTGTAGTCTATCTTCCCCAAGAATGATGACTAAATAATTGGCTTTAATAAATGCTTAGTAAACAGATATAATTTAAGTGGAACCCAGTGTGTGTGTCAGCTTGGGATGAGATGGTCAACAGTTTTGCCTGCTTTGCTAGCTATGGTCTGCACCTCTCACCTTGTGACTTTTACACACTAGCTAAAACTTTGGCTGCTCACATAATGCCTTTTTAGGCAAAGTTCAATTTACGGACATTCCCACATAATCTAAGACAATTCAAACAGCATCACGGTAGCACTGTTTAATGTTAGAAGCTTAAAGATCATGTGTGAATTGGCACAGTAGAATAAGGCATCTGCATTCCATTCCACATTTTAAAGAACTCTGCAGGCGATTAGTGACTGTTCTACTTTCACATAAAATAATCACTATGTAAAAATGAACCTAAAGAATGCAGCCAATGAACTCACCTTTCCTGGTGAGGGGCTGTAATAGGCATTAATTATTGATATCTGCTTAGGGGTGGAAGCTTTCCAGTCTCAGCCTCTACGCACTGTAGCTTTACTCTAATGTATATTGCTTTATCTGTTTTAGCTATTCTCATGGACATCTCCACTTTCCCTTTTAATACTGTATGTACTTCATTAGGGGGAAGGGAATATATTATCAGGTTAATTATTTATTTATTTGGGCTTGTACCCAGTCACAGTTAAAGAACTCCAGCAGTCAGAAAATTACACACACACACACACACACACACACACACACACACACACACACACACACACACACACCCACACTGTGAAAGAGTGGGCAGCCAGCCAACCTAATATTTAAATAAAACAGTTGTATTCATTAAATGTATTAGCCTGGAGACCAGTCTTTGAGTGTGTTTTTTACAGTTAACAAGCAAAGCATATGGACATAGCTAACAAATATCACTGCGTGAACTGCAGACACCTGTACTTCTCAAGCTCATGTCATTAAAATGCTACATGTGAAGACAGGAGTCAAAGCAGGCATGCAAATAGTGTTGGGAAAGCAAATGGGAATAATGGATTTTTATGGAGACTATACTTTATTTGTATCCCACCATCTTGCATCAGACCTGCACAATACGAGTCTGGAACATACTGAAGTCCTAGTAACACTCTAGAGAACCAACTACACATTACTGTTAACTACAGATCTCCATGTACTTGAGCATACATCCTCTTGAGCATACAGAATATCTAAATCAGATTAAAAAGTAAACCATTAAACCAAATAAGTTTCTTACGTGAGATTTTGCCCCTCCATCAACTGGCTAACTTATACAAGGTGCAATAAATATGCTCAGAGATTTCTAGATTTTGTAGATGCTAATTCCTTAGACAAGATGGTCTACTTTCCTACCAAAGATGCAAACCTTCTTGCACCCAGCCTTACAAACATAACCCCAGGCAGTGTTCCTCCTCATGTTACTCTTCCCATGTTAAATCTGGCCATCTAACAGTCAACTTCTCCCTTAAAACCTTACTTACAATCTATAAGAATTCCAATGTATTTTAAGGATTACTTCAAAACCAGCTATTTACTGTTTACTGACACTCTTGATAATAGCAAATGACAGTTCCCACACCAGATGCCACTGTATAGTTCTTCAAATGTTATTCCCCTTTCCGTACTGAGATGTCTGTTTTAGGATCAAAAGTAAACCTTTACAGTGGAATTCCAATATCAAAAAATTTACAATAAAAGAAAAAAACTTTTTTTAGCCATCTTTAATAAGCTTCCACCCATCCAGCATAGAAGGGATTTAAATTAGGTGAGCAAATCCCTTAAGCAGACCATTGAGAAGTGTAAGACAAGTTGTGAATGTAAGCTTGCAGGAAGTGCCAAAGCCGTTCACATGACCTTTTATAGTTATAGTAGGAAAATCAGAAGTACAGTATGGAACTCATCAAACAGTCCCTTCTACTTCTGCTACTCAGAACCATTGGCAGTATCCTTACTGACAAATCTAGTCCTAATTTCACTTCCTGTGCTCATCTTATTCTCCCACCATACCTCTCACCCCCTCACAAAAAATCACACTTGAACATGTCTTATTTGTCTTTCCATAACCAAGAACATTAGTTGTATGGGTCCTAATAATATCCCAGCTCTCTGTAAGTCCCTTTACAGGCTATGTCCCAGAAGCTTGGCGAATGGCTACTGTAGTATCATTCCTCGTAACTGACCTCAGTAATTACAGACCTATTTACCTCACAAGTATCATCTGCAAGGTTATGGAACTTATATAACTGTAGAGCTAATAAACAATGCAGAAGACCTTCAGTGCCTTGATCTCAACCAGTCTAGAATCATAAATGGCAGATCATGTCTAGTCAACCTAGTCAATTTCTTTGAAAGGGATATTGAGTCCTTGGATGAAGGCTAGACTGTAGACACTGCTTTTCTACACACAGCTAAGGCCTTTGACACCATCTCTTGTGTAGATATTACTGATAAACCCATACACTGAATGGCTAAGTGACTCAAACACAGAACTCATACTGTAGAGGCTGGAGATGCCTCCTTTAGTCAGAAAAACATCACAAGCAACATTCCACAGGGCTCTGTCCTGAGCCTCCACCACTTTGTTAACTACTTCTGTGATGCAAAAGCAGAAATCAAAGGACTGTGATTAACCAAGTTTGTCAATGATTGCAAACTGGGTAGATTGTCAAATCCCCTTTTCACACTAACATTTGTATGGCAAGTGCTAGGTCAGACCAATTTTTGGTGTGTTAATTACAGTCTTACTCTTAATGCCAGGATATGCAGTAAAGGAAATTCAACACCACCACCTCTTACCATATAAATGACACTCCCCTCAAATCTGACACATTCATCAGAGATCTGGGTACCTGTGCCTAGGTATTTTCTCTAGGTCCAAAGAAGCCATTCTTCCACTTAATGCATCCTTTATTAGGTCACTGAACATAATGCCCCATTCAGCTTGTACCTTACTAAGCAACTAGGCAACTTGAAAGACATCAGAGATTCTTCTCCAAGAAAATCATAGGACTACGCAACCTGAGTGATAATGAAAAAATTAAATCCCCCTCCATATACTCAATTTTACACAGACTCCTGCGGTTCTGTGGGGAGAGCTTAATTGTCTGCACTATAAAAGACCCGGCACTTTTTGCTCTCCTTCACCTCCATAGAATATGTGATTCAAATAGAATGCTCTAAAGACCATAGCATTAAAACTATCTGCTGGCATTACTAGGTATTTATTTGCTATAACCATTGGTTGCATAAGTAAACCCACTGAACACATCCTTGTCTTTTCAGGGGTGACCCAGGAGCACTGTCCGGTTAAGTGACTTGCTCAGTCACACAGTAAGTAGGTGAAGGTGGAAGAAATCAAATCCTTACCTGGGGCACAAGAAGCTACTCTTTAATAGCAATGAGTTTGAGTCCTCTGTACTAACTGCCAGATTCAGCATACCCATGTTTTGGAATAGATTCCTATTACACATTAAGCAGAGTAATTCCCTTACAACCTTCAAAATCAGACTCACTGACTGAATGAAAGACAAGTATATCCACATCTGGGGTGTGTAGGAACAGAACAAACAAACTTGTTGCATTTTTGGGTGATGTCGCTAAGATACTTGGTGGTCATTTAGGCCTTAAGCTTAGCATGAACATATGAACTGTGTATTACTTCAAATAGCTACCTTTGTACTGGGAATCCACACGATCTTTTAACCACCACAATGCAATCTTGAAAAACGGTCTAATGTGCTATGAAGTGCCATCACTATTTCAAACCTCCTTTGCCCTGAGGCCAAGCCTGTCCAGAAAGTAGTATTCCTGCCCTCAAAGAATTCCACTCCTGTTTACTCTTGTTCATTCTTGTTTTCTCTTCCTCTTTTTTTTTTTGCAGACTGTTAATTAAGTGCATTGGCTTATTTTCCTCCCTCTGATATTAGAACACTGCTTAACAATAACAAAGCTACACAGATCTTCAACCTGTTTTGCGTTAAAATTACTGCACCACTTTCTTTATCCCTCTAAATCTCTCTTCTTATTTTACTTCTACAACTTGCCCCTTTGTGTCCAATGTCCAAGCACCAAACTAGAAACAAGGCACAGATTCCAGAATTCGCTACTGCCACATGACTTCCTAGACATCTCTGCATCTGAACTGTGCTATTCGACAGAGAGCACAGTGCATGTTATAACTGTTAAACCTAAGAGAAAAAGCTGCTATAGTTTAGCTATATACGTGTGATAATTATTTTATAAATTCCAGGTAGTGGCTTGATTTTGCAGTTTCCCCTGGCTAAGGCTGAAAAGGTCCAGTCAGGAGGAGTGTATTACCCAGTCAATAAAGAAATAAACTTCACATAACATATTTGTATAAGGTTACAAGGAAAAAATAGAATGGTATGAAACTATATGTATGCTTACAGCTTTAATACAACGGGTTGTATGACCCATCAAGTTTTCTTTAAATGGTCAGAACTGACACCCATTCCCTGCCTGCATTTTAATGCTCTCAAATTAGGAAAATCAGCCCTTTCAAAAGAATTTCTAAATGTCCTTTTACATCACTGTTGCAGTATTCATTATGGAAGGCATGCCTGATGCTAGGCCAGTATACAAAAGCCTAAAAGAGATCTTGTATGCACCGTACATCACATTTATGCTCTCTGTACGGAATGTAGAGCAGAAAAGGGATGTACGGATGCAACTACCCATAACTTCTTTTGCCGCACTTCTCAGATTTCTGTGGCCCAGAAGTCTCCTTTATTTGATAATGCTGTTCTCTTTGATAAGTCACCTCCCCTTCCTTTAGACCAGGTGCCTTTATCCCTTTGGCTCACCCTTTGTCTTCCAAATTGGTGACATCACTTCAGACTCTTGGGTTCTTTCTGTCAACCATCAGGGTTACTTCATGGTATGGAAATCTATCCCTCCTTTTTCTGGGATTCCTCACCTTCCTCTAGAACAACTCCTCCATTTCCCATTTCCCAGAGGATCCCAACCAAGGGACCACCAAGGGACCAACCCCCCCCCCCCCCCAAGTAGCAAGGGTTTTTTTTTAGGATGTTTCCTGGTTCCTCAAAGGAGGGGGGCTTGGACCTATTTTTGGATCTCTCCTGGCTCAACACCCTTCTCAAGATTCTTTCTTTTTGGATGCTTACTCTTCCAACTCTATTTCCTCTTTTACTACCCCCAGGCTTTTCTGGTGACTTTGGATCTGAAAGATGCTTACATTCACATCCCTACACACCCTCTATTCAGGAAGTTTTTACATTTCTCTGTGTCTTCCTCTCATTTTCATTTCTCTACTTTGCCCTTTGGCCTCTCTACTGCCCCAAGGGTATTCACAAAATGCTTATCTCGTGTTTGCCTTTTGCAGGTTCCAAAGCATTCAGATTTTTCCTTATCTGGATGAACTGTTGTTTCAGGTGCCTTCTCCCAGTTGACTGTTAAGAGGATCTGCAGTTCACTATCATTCTTCTTCAAAGTTTGGGGTTTACTATCAACTTCCAAGAGTCTGCCCTAACAACCTCTCAGGATCATATGTTTCTGGGATGCATGATTCAGACAGTGCCAATGTTGGTCTCTCTTCCACCTCCAAAGGTATTGCCATTGACAGCCTTCTTTCATTCTTTTTTTCCTCTGACTGCCATACCACCCAGGGAGTTACTTCAGGCCCTGGAATTCATGGCCTATTCTATTCCAATGCTTCCTATTGCCAGACTGCATATGTGGAAACTTCATTGGTTCCTCAAGTCTGTTTGGTTGCAACATTGTAACCCTCTAAATTTCAGTGTACCTCTCCTTTCCTGTCTCAAGGAATCTGACTGGTGGATTTGACAGCTCACACTCAGCCCAGGCTATCCCTTTCAGCCTCCAGTACCTTCTCAAGAGCTGTTCACTGATGCTTCAGACAAGGGGTGGGGGGCATCTCTTGGTTACCTGAAGGCTCAGAGTCTTTGGCTTCCCCATCAGAAGTCAGACCATATCACCATCAAAGAGATGACAGCTAACATTCTGGCCCTTCAGGCTTTTCACCCCATGTTCTCTCCAGGCCCCTTGAAGGTGTACACATACAACACTACACTGATGTGTTATGTCAACAAGCAAGGGGCCACATACTCTTATCTCCTCTGCAGGATGGTGCTTCAGGCTTGGAAACTGGCTCTGAATTATCAGTTAACTCTTCAGGCAATGTACATACTTTCAAAGCACAATTCTGTAGTAAAGTCTCTGAACAGGCCCAAAACATGGGCTCATGAATGGATGCTTCACAGAGACTAGTTTCTGGACATTGTCCATCAGTGGGGTATTCCTCAGGTAGATCCTTTTGCCTTCCCTCTGAACAAGTAGCTTCCTCTCTTCTGTTCCAGAGTGCCATGTCATCTGGCATGGAAGACAGACTCCCTTTTCTTTCTCTGGAAGGGGAGATTTCTTTATGCTTTCCATCTTCTTCCTCTGCTTTCAGGAGTTCTGCACAAGATTCAGCTGACTCCCCAGAAATTTTGCTAATGACTTCCTTTTGCCCAAGACAGCACTAGTTCCCCCTCTTAATGCATCTGGCCAAGGGCAATCCTCACAAGTTACCTCACTGGTTGGATTTCCTCACACAGAATAAGGGTCTCTCACCCATCCCCACTTGTCCACTCTGCAACTAACATTGTGGTTGACAGTGTTTTGACCCCTCTTGGGTACCTCTTTTCTGAGGACATGCTCAGGGTTTTACAGAAGGTAAGGAAACACTCCACCAGATGTCCAAATGGAAAAGATTTTTGGTCCGGTGCCATGCTCGTAACCTGTATCCTTTTTCAGTGGGGTCCCTCTGGTCGTCTCTTATTTGTGTGAACTGCTCCAGTCTGGCTGTTTGTCCTATTTTTCTGTGAATGCCCATTTGTCAGCCATTTCTACTGGTCTGTCCTTGAATCCTCCTTTGGCTTCTCGTTTTGAGGTCAACCAATTTCTTAAAGGCATTCTGCGTATTAGGCCTTCAAGAAAACCTACTCCTCCCCCTTGGGACCTTAATTTTGTTTTGGAAAAAATGACTCAAGCTCATTTTGAACCTGCAGATTCTGCTTCTTTGGAACACTCTTCAAAACATAAGTAAAAGCAGATATCCTTCAAAAAAGTGCATGCTAACAGAAATCCTATTACTCTAGCAAGTTTATGAGAGCAACATTTACAATCTGTTCCTACCCTCCCCCCATTATTTTAGGCTTTGTCTAGATTTCCTGCATTGAGAGGTTGAACGGTACTCTTACAAGAATATAGATGGACAAGTTAATACTAATTTTGTGGTCTTTAATTGTACCCTGAATTAGTAATTGGTTTTATTCGTGTCACAGTATTAGAAACCCAAAACATCTGGAGAAATAAAAAATTGGGGTCAGATCTGTGTGCATTTCTACAATTAAATACATGCCCTTTTAAAAATAAAACTTGCTATCATTGCTGAAGATAACATACTTTAAAGTGGCACTTACTTTTCTTCAAACCCCCTCCAAAGGTTTGCTATACAACAATTAATCGTTGCCACAACTTATTTCCCTTAAATCTTGATACTATCTAGCCACCAAGTTACTGCTTTCCATTCATATTCTAATCTACTTTATTGTGCATCATTATATTGTCTTGTGTGTTTGATGGCCATTTTCAAGATTTTAATTTCACTTCAGAGAGACAGAAGTAGTTTCGGGGGGGGGGGGGTCTTTTCTGAGAGGAAGAATGTCCCTCTGCCGTGTTCTGCCCTAAAATGACTACATCCTTGCGACGAGTGAACACGAACGGACTGCAGTGGTTTTAAGAGTACAAACCAACTGCAGTGATCTCAAGGGTATGCACCTTCAACGCACACAAAGTTCCACTAGTGTGCACAAAGCAAAGCAATTCTAGCAAGCGAAGTATCTCTGGCTTACTGAGAGTGAAATAAACAGCATACAATAACTAGTGTTCAAACATATTTAGGAAATTAGCATATCGCAGGCTGGTAGAAAGACAAAGACCGATATCCAAACCACGGTTCAGATAGCGGAACCCCTAAGAAATGACAAATGACCACGTGGACCTTGCATTGTTGGACTTTTAAAAAAAAGTTCAGTGGGATTATGCAACAAGTAGCTTCGTTTGGTTACGATAATATTGCCTTTTGGGGTTAATGAAGCACTTTTTTTTCAACAGTAATATCTTGTGGTCACTAGGGACACGTTGGCCACTTGAAGTACGACTCTGAGCCTCTTCCCTGTGAGGAGCACATTCCAGATGTGAGCATCTTTTGTAACGTGGCCTCCGCAACATCTGCAGTATTCGAGAGCTCTTGCCTGCCTCCTACAGGCCAGATAAAGGGAATGCTCCAGCGGTGTAAAGCAAATTAACACTGAACAAATTCCAGATTAAGAAAATACAAATAAGAAAAAATATACTACAAACGCCAAGTCTAGGAAAAATAAGGCATATATGTAATAAGCCACATATGTAATAAACTGGAAATATCAAAATACTTTGACGTTTCCAGACATGCACAAAGACTGCAAATACCAATTTTATAGTTCAGTGACTTCTAGCATCCTTTAATTATACCACATTTGTTACTATTAAATGTCAAGATATATCTCACAATACGGAGTTTAAGTACAAAACTTTGCTATATAATCAAGGCATTAACAGTTCTGAATACTGCGTGTAACGTTTGGTGCAATTAGCAGTACAACTTGCAGTTCTTTTCTGCATGCAGTTAACGAAAATAGTGTAGTACTTGTTACCTGGAGTCAAACTTTTTCCCGTCTGTGAAAGTTCCGTTGTAGTCATACCGGACGGAATCCCCCATCTGCACCTCTCGGGGACAAGTCTTAGGGATGAAGTACCGATCGATCACCACATCATCTAGAGGGTTGGGGTTGCAAAGTGCTGGCAGTAAAACAGCACTGAGAAACAAGATTACAAATTGCAAGGACATGCTTACAGCGACGTTAAATGAAGTTTTACACAACGACGTGCACATAAAGTCTTTAAGATCAAACCACTCTTGTTGTAATGTTCCCTAGCCACAGCTGTAGCCTGTCGTCCTTCTGTTCAGCACGTCACCCTTTCCCTGCACGTCCCTCCCCTCGCTTCCACTCCGGAATTATCTGGGAATTCTGTAAACGTGTAAAGTGGGCTTCAAGCTGCAGATGGAGTTTACAGTACGTTTTTAGGTGGCCAAAAACTTCACAGGATGCCTGGAAATAAAAGTGCAGGCTGGAACATGCTGGCAGCTGCAGGCTGCAGCATCTAGGTAGTCTCTTAAACAAACAAAATGCAATAGTGCTCCAGTTTCACCAAAATGTATCCAAGTTATTAATAGGTAAAAACTGGATTTTATCTAGAGACCATAAAAATCACAAGTTTAGACTGGATGAGGACCTTCCCGGAAAAGATGCCCCCTGGGTCCTAATGCTTTTATGTGGTCCTTTTGCATCTGTAACTCCTGCTCCATGCATTAGCTCAGTAGGGTACTTCTGCTTCTCTTACTTTAACTTTGTTCTCCCTTTTCTTTTACAGTTATGTAACTTTACAAATATTTGGTTTGTTACATCTTCTATGTGTATATTGTTTGCCAGATTGCCTATGCTTACTCGTGAATGTAAGCCATTGTTATTTGTATACTGTATATCGTACTGTTACATTATCATGTACCCTAGGCTGACCCTGTAATTTGCAATTGTTTGATCAGTGTTCTACCCCATAAACAAATGTAAATAAAAAAAAAAAAAACGAATTGCAGCATGGGGGTGGAGGGTAATCCTTATGTGAGGCATTGCATTCACACTCTTCACAGAATGTGTCAACTGTTTTATTACTTAAATAAATGTAGCCAAATTTTGAAAAAAAAAAACAGGTACCCTACACAGATCCTGATCAATATTTGAACTCTGGAATTTGTCATGCTGTCGAATTGTTGATGTTTTTCACGGATGTCTCTGATTTTCCTTCAAATGTACAGACTAAAATTTTTCACAGAATAGAGAAATAAGTTTCTAAATAATGGTAACAAAGTTCACATAGTTACATAAACTCTCTTATTGCATCAGTTTTCTAAGCGAGTAGTATCATTTTATATGTCCCTTGATTTTTCAGTTAAGAGCTATGACTAAACTATAGGTAAAGTTCACTTGCTAAATCAAAAAGCTTAAAAGGATATTTTATTTTTATTCATCATCATCATCATCATCATCATCATCATCATCATCATCATCCTCAACTCCCTTTTTCCCATTTTCTACTTGGGGTCAGGGTGTTGTGTGACGTGTTGCCATTTCTCCTTATTCAATGCCACTCTCCTACCTTCTTCAACACTCATGCCCGACTGTCGCAGGTCTTGTCTTACTCAATTCATCAAGCTCTTTGCTGGATGCCCTCATTTACTCTTGCCTTCTTCCTATTGCTTTCAAATCTTCTTCACCAGATTGTCTTCTCTTTCCTGCATATGTGCTGGAACCACCATAACCAGTTCTCTTTGACCTTTTCTATAACTGGAGCTACTTTGGCTTCTGCTCTTATGCCCTAATTTCTTCATCTGTCCCACAGTGTGTATTCTACCATCCATCTCAAGCACTTAATCTCCATCACCTCTAACTTCCTCAGCTGCTCAGCCTTTACTGCCCAGCTTTCTGTACCATACAGTAGTAATGGTTGCACCCCTGTTTTGTACACCTTACTTTTCAGTTTCTTTGGCATTCTGTCATACACTACCCCTTGTACTCTGTGCCAGTTGGCTGTAGCTCCTCTGATTCCAGCTTTGGCCTCCTCATTCAGACTTCCCTTCTCCTCAACCATCCCTCCCGGATACTTGAAGCTGTTAACCTGTTTCCCTTCTATCTCAATTTTCAGCTTCTTCTTATTTCCCTCATTCACTGCCATTACCACTGTCTTATCTGTACTCCATTTCCCATCCCATGTGCCTTCAGGTTTGCATTCCATTCCCCTATCCATTGCTGAAGTTCTTGCTCAGAGTCTGCCTGTAATACCACTTTGTCTGCGTACAGCAGCTTTGTTGATCTGTCCATCCAACCTGTTTGCTAGTGTAGCCCGTCACCAGTTTGAGCAGCAGTGGGCTCAGAGCTGGGCCCTGATACAATGTACCCACACTGAGCATGGCAATTCTTAGTTGATATTTGGCAGGTTGATTGGTTTTACATCCAGTTTTCACTCAATAGAGCTACCACAGGAAACCAAAGATGGGCAACTAGTCAACAGTCAGCCAGTAGTTTATTGACCCAGGGCTGCTGAGCTTTATGGTGGGCACTATTGTGAAAAAAGACAGACTACTTAAAATGCTTTGTTTATCCTTCTAACCTGATTACTGTAAAACTTGCCAAATCTGCTTGCTTGGCTGTGAGAAGCTGTCAGCTATTGCTAGCAATATATGTGTACGAGGCTTTGCAGTGCTGGGCACTTAGATGATGAGGTACATGGAGATACTTATAAGTAGCTAAATATGCTTTGAAGTTTTTTCTGTGTGATGCTCATGTATACACATATGCTATTGATCACCAATGAAATTCAGTGAAGCATAAAACATTGCAGAATTTCATTGACATTCAATTACAATGAAAAAAAATCTAATGATAACTAACGTAAACAATACATTTACATTTGTGATCATTACTCATGTTAGAACCCCCCCAAAAAAGAAAACTGTCTATATTACTTTAACATATAGACTCTGCCATCGCTCCCCCAGAACTTATATATATATATATATATATATATATATATATACTAACACCAAGGTCATGCATATTCAACATAATCTATCTTTAGCAACTCAACTGTAACGTAATTTGAACAAGAATAACAGGAATATTCTGCTGTCCTGAGCACAACAAGCTGGAGCCTTGCATTTTGCAAATGCTTAACCAGGCTTGGACATACAGTTGGACAAAATTAGGAGCAACATGGTGGACACAGATGCATGGCTGCACATTTGTCAATCACATGTCAGGCAAGTCTGTTCTGCAACACTATATGTACCCTTATGCCACATGATGCATGAGCACATACACCCCATAAATGAGTTGGAGGGTTGTGCAAGGCTCACACACAAAGAGATTGCACCATTGCAATTTTTTTTAAATTGTTCAAGGACACTTGTGATCTAACTTAGTAACTTGAGTACCAATTAGGTAAGTTCCAGTAACTCACTGTTAATATCTCAGAAAAGCATATGCTCACAACTGGCAGCAAGTAAAAAAAAATGCTGTTTTGCACTCCCTGACATGAGGGTTCTACCTTCATGCACACATCCAGCTTCTAAATATACGGTCTCCAGAATTACACAGATTCAGAGAGAGAGAATGGATGTGTGAGAGCTGAGCCCTCATGTCAGGGAATGCAAAAAAACCCTCTTTTTAACTATTTTTTTTAATTGCATAATGCAAAGCACCTTATTCTCAGACATTCCTCAGCATACCTCTCAACCTCTTAGAGCAAGAAATCCGGACAAAGCCAAAAATAAAAGTGGGACAATGGCCCAAAAATAGGGACAATTTTTAAATACTGCTCTTACAAACTTAGAAAGTTTTTGCATTAGCATGAATTTTCTGAAAGATATGAAGTCTGAAACTAAAATGTCTGTCATTATTTTCTAACTTCAGTCTTTAATGATTTACCACAAATTTGCCAGAAAACCACACTTTTATGAAAAATGGACCAAAAATATGAGGCCAAAATCTGGACATTCTGTGAAAATCTGTACAGTTGAGAGGTATGTTACTTAGGCAGATGGCACCTCCAAAAATGCTACAATTTGTCTTGATCCCTCATGCAGTTCTTTGCACTGTAGAATGCACTGTTTGAAGACTCAGTAACCTTGAACTTTCTATGATAATCAGTGGTATAGTCAAACTGTCCATTTTGTACTTCAACCTTATGTGTTTTAAATTATTTCCCCCAATAGGCTTGCTTAAGAAATGTACACATCATTTTAAATTTTTGCTCCCTGCAATCATTAAAAAGTCATTTTAGGGGAGTACTCCTATCTCTAATTAGGCACGATGTGTACAGGTCTACGTTGCATATACTACTTTAAACAGACCTCGATTTTATGGGTTCTTTGAGTCTTAGTCATAGTATTACTGGGAGAGGCTCAGAAAAAATGTAGTCACTCATCTTGTTTTTCTTTCTGCTCACACTTACAAGCTTTTTCAAAATTAAACTCATCTTATGTCAGATTCATTTTACATTTTCATGTCACTACGTCAGTTAAAGAAGCCTTAGCTTACTGTCTTTTCTGAGTACTGAAATTTGGAAGAAATCAATATAGAAATGCTCAGCAGAACAGCTACACTAGCTGGCTGAAAATTTAAATTCCAGCTAAGCATGTGCCAATAAGCAGCTTAGATGACACAGTAAGATTGATTTGCTGTTGGTTTGTATTCTGTATTCTGCCTTATACATTCCTGAATCCCTTCTTTCTGTTCTGCCCAATGTTCTGACATGTGATGACATGATGGGATATGAGGTGAAACATTGCTTTGCAAGTTGTTCAAGTGTCTAAATGACGAACTGCAGCCATAGGTGAGAATCAAGTGCCTCAGATACGACAATCAGTTATCAAGCAAATATTTTGACCGATAAATAACAAGGAATGCTAAAATATGGAACCTATTTGAAGGATTGTAAAAAATATATGCTAGCTTTATGCTTTTTGAAACACTTCCAGAGACATCAACTATGCTTGATGTTTTTCCAGAGACATTAACTGCTTTCCTAGTAGCAATACTTTTTCAGAGGAGATTAAAGAATAGCTGTAATTCTAGCAGGTAACATTAGTTTTATTATAATTTTATTATTTTTGTTATACAGCTACTCCAGTTTCTTAGAAGGACGAGCCCTAAGGATTAATAGCAGTCATGAAATGCCTGAGAATCAAGCCATTGGCATGTGTCCTTTTCCTACATATTTCAAGCAAACTGGTAATGATTGTAAGAATATAATTGCGTCATTTTTCAAAGTACCCAGAAAGAGATAAATTATCTAATAAATTGTATTCCGAGGCTGGTCATAGTAAAAAAGAAAGAGCAGTTTAATTGTTTACTGTTTGTTTTTGGTAACTGGGAAAGTACACTAGTTACAAGTGACCCACAAAAATACATTTAGTCAAATGAAAGATTACAGAGTCTTGCAGGCAGTAGAATGGCATTCTGCATGAAGTACCATTTTTTAAGGTTTGTAACTTTCAGTGAGACTGCGTAACCTTGAAAGTTGTTATATTAAGTAAGAGTGTACAGGATGAAAACCCTTTAATGGAGCTTTGAGGTTTCCCCCATATTGTCCAGGGCAAAAAGGTCAGTGATTGAAGATAGAGTTGATTAATGACAGCATAACTAGAATGCATGCAGTAGTACTATATATGCAGTGTCTGCATGCACATCTATATAAGTTTATGGAAAACACGCACACACATATTCTCGGTGTGTGTGTGTGTGTGTGTGTGTGTGTGTGTGTGTGTGTGTGTGTGTGTGTGTGTGTGTGTGTGTGTGTGTGTGTGTGTGTGTGTGTGTGTGTGTGTGTGTGTGTGTTTAATTTCCTGACTGCTGGAGTTCTTTAACAGTGAATGGGTACAAGCACAAATAAATAAATAACCTGATAATAAACACAGCCTCTAGGACCATAAAATTCAAGGTAGGGGGTGTATAGAGCAAAGTGCATGGACCAGACATTATCATATAAAGAAACAAATAAATACATATGTCCTTCCTAAAAGGAACACGATCAGTGATCCATCCTCCCTATAGTGAGATCTGTCACAGGTGCAGGTTCAGATCTCCATATTTTAGATGTTACTTAACATTTTACTACTTTTAAGGTTCCTCAACTGTACAACTAACCTGACTGTAGAGTTCTTGCAGCCTCTTTAAAGAGTTGTCTGTAGCCTTTGTAAATGTGTGTGTCTCTGTGAGTGTGTGTGTGTGTGTGTGTGTGGGGGGGGGGCAGAAGTAAAAGAATTTATGTATAGGGGTTCCTATCAGAAAAATTACATCTGACTTCAAGGACTGCTAGATCATTTTATTGTTGAGAAGCCACTAGTGTTGATGTATGCACACGTATGCAGAACTAGTGCAGGGTATTGTGCATTTTTAAAAACAGTCTTCATGTGTTATTTCCTTCTTTTTATATATTTCCTTTGCTTGTCTTGGCATATAATTAATTATCCTCTACATTTTGATGTTTCAGATTTTCTTCATTGGGTACAGTGTGGATATATTTTCCTGATTTATTTGTAATGTACCTATAAGCACTAAAAATAGAGATTTATGATCAATGTGACTTAAAAGGAAAGGGCAAATAAGTGACTTTTTGAAGTTCAGGCAGTATGCACACTGGCACTGGTGAGATAGTAACAATTCTGCCTAGTCAAAGTTTACTTATTACCACGGTATCTCTACCACTGCAGTGTGTGGCAGTCAAATGAGATACTATTTCAGTGGTGATAGGTGGTTAATCTTATAAATGATGGTTTTGTGACTATGAATTGTATATGTTGCATTATTGTCCTTTTCAACTTCTCTGATGTGCTGTTCTGGGAAAATGTTGCTAAGACCAGAAAACAAGCTTTGCATCTGCTTTCTGTTAAGGGGTTAAGTAGCTGTAAAAGTAAAGACTGCAAGATGTAATGCGTGTGAAGCCCAGTATGTGATTTCATCCATTTCTTGAAAATTACCAGCAGTTCAGTTTTAAAAATGACTTTAGTCTGTGTATATAAATGGGTGGACTAAATAAGGTGCAACGTTGCAGCTCCTGGTCGTCATAGAGTAAATTTTGTTTAAGTAATAAAGTGAAAGTAGCCAGCACAGAGATCAACAGGATAGTCACTTGTATGCTCCTGGGCATGAGTCAGAGTAAAGGAATAAAGCAAGACAGTATGATAACAGGCATTATCCTAAACCCTCCAACACCCAAGTCTGATAGACATGATGTCTCTGGCATTTTGTAGCCAGTGAGCTCTCTCTCAACCAGTTAGGGGTCTGACTCATGCCAGTCATTGGCTGTCTAGGCATAAACAGGAGATGTGTGCCCTGGCAAACATCTTTGAGTGTCATTCTTAGGGTGTGAAGTCCACCCTGCTTTGCTGAAAAATAAGGTGGACTGCTCTTTTGGTGCAGAGCAGACCACTGAATCCCTTAACAAATGCTCCAGTTTTGAACTCAGTTTAGAGAATCCCTCTCTTTTCTTCTCACCCCAAGGTTTTGCCTTATACTAGTGGGAGTTCAAGGGTGATAAATATCCCCTTCCAAGTTAAGTGGGCATATAGAACCCCTTGAGCACTGCACATTCCAACACTCTTTATGTGTTGGAATTGAATGCATAGGTGCAGAGCTATACCCTAAGAGAATTCAATATTGTAGAACCCTGGGCAGGCCTCTCATGCAGATGCCACCCATGGTTTCCGGTTCCCATTAGTGTGGATGATCGTTACCAAGCCTTATTGCCTACCTATCAGTTGCCCAACATATGAGACAGAAAGTGAGAGCCAGCCAGGATCCAGCCTCTGCTTGAGCTGGTATGAGGTGGATGTCTCTATATGTGGAAGTACATTAAATACATACAAAATTATTTAGAAAAGAAAAGACGGCAGAAACTTTTTTTGTTTGGAAAAAGTTATCATCTTAAACATACTATTGATTCATTGCCTTTGGGTGAATTTTTGCTTGCTAGAAGACTGTGCAGTAATTTTTCTGAGTTTTTAGATGAGGTCTGTATTTAATTGCATTATTTTATAATAGGGGTTAGTCTAGAAATCCAATTGAATATGCTTATTGAGATGCTTATTATAGAAATGGACAATATCTACTAAAATCTACAGGTGAGAAAACACTGAGAAAAAAATTCTAAGTATTCCATAGGAAGAACATTTATTTTGTTTTTAAGTATACAGTTTATTCAGAACTATTGACTTCTTTGTGTGAGAGAACATTGGGATATGCCTTCAGAAACTCATAAGTTGCATGGCAATATGTCAAAAATATTTTTATCTTATTCTAGTGTTAGAAATATTAGTGACATGGTAGATCGTAGCTACTTTAAAAGGTCTTTCTATAATATTAGTACCTTACTATACTGCCAAGGTTTTCCTTGTGGGGAAAACCTTGGTAGTATAGTAAAACAATGAATGGTATTAGATTTTCTTACTAAGATCACTTTGCTTATAGATTCATATGTAAATGCTAAGCTAGCCACCTTTGTTGGCCATTTTAAGCCTAGCCAGTTTCCCTTTTTGTGCTTGACTTAACCATTCTCATTTGGTTAGAGACTGACCTTACCTATGCCATGGTTAATACTTATATATTATCCCTAATGAGATAACTGGGATCATGCCATAAATAATTTGAGTAAACCCATACATGGGCTGAAGCATTTAGGAGCTGCCTGTCTCCATTACTAGTACAAGGGGCAGTCCTTGGATATATTTTCTGTTTCCCATTCATAGATTCAAGATATGCTTGAATAAGGACAGGGATGAACTTTTTTTAATGTGGCTGGGGCTTCTGTTCCAGAACAGAGGTATCCTCTGCAAGATGTTGCAGAAGAGGTTTAGATCCCTAAACCAAGTATTTCTGATGCACTGGACTTGCTTATGTGCAGTAAATCCATCAGTACTGAGACAGAGAATGCCTTGTATGTTAGACAGGGGTCACCTCTTAGCAGTCTGTAGGATAACAAAGTATAATGACAGAACATTGAGTTGACCCCATGTAGGACATTTTGCTTAGGCCTTGTATCCTTTTAGTAAGGTTTCTTTGCAGGTATTCCAGTTATTGCATGTATCTGGACAGATGCTCACCATAGGTGACATTATATTCAATGACTGGCCTGATGAGGATTGAGTAAAGGGGGCAGTGATATCCCTAAATCTAGACACAATCCCTTTGTTTATAAGCTGTGCAATATAGAAGGACTTTCTACAACAATGGACACATGCTGGTCGAAAGTAAGGTCACTGTAAATATAAGTTCCCAAATCCCAAACAACTGTGGCAACTCTTAGGGGTGTATTTTCAATGTGGTAGTTCCCTGGGGTAGATGATTTCCCAAAGGATACAATAATGCATTTCTGGCATTTACTTTCAGTCCATGATTTTGGTACCAGTTACGTATTTGGGACAAATTTTCCTATAGGATGACCAGGTCATTTGGGGATTCAGTCACTGCTCCCAGCTTGCAGTTTTCTGCAAACCTGGTCAGGCACTTGTAACACATATGGGGTGATGTATGGTGTTTTTTGTATTTGTGGGTTAACATACATTTGACAAGTGAAATACAAATTTAAACAAATTAATTCAAGAGCATACTAATAGTGTAAAGAATGGTAAATTTGAAAATACTATAGCAGAACATATTGTCAATACAAATGGATGAATTATAGTAATTTAAAAGTTTGTTTTTAGAACAAGTTATGGTACACGATAGATATTGTTGTATAGAAAAGATGTTATTGAAGAAGGCTGAATTTCTTTTAAAATGCAATACTTTGTGACCTTTTGGGCTAAATAATGAATTTAATAGGAAGTTGCTTATTACATAATTATTTTGTAATGTTTGTTTGATTGTTTAATTAGTTGGTTTTAAATTTGTATAAAGCTTTGCATTTTATTTATTTGCTTCCTAGAAGGCCCTTTTGCAAAAAGTGCTTGAAATTTTTAAAAGTTTTCTATAGCAATTTGTGGTTTATTTATTTATGTTTTCTTTTAAGTAGCTATACACATACTAATGCAAACATGTTTTCTATGCTAGAAGCTACCAGTGGATTCTGGCAAATACCGGTAAACAAAGACAGTGAAAAGCTTACAGCTTTCATTACCCCTGTCACAAGATTCTGTTTCAAAAGCTGCTGCATGGAATAGCCTTGGCATCTAAGCTTTTTCAATATAAAATGAGTGATTTGCTCAAGTGTCTGGATTGTATTGTTTTTATGGAATATATCCTAGTGTTTGTTCCAGACAGGCAAACTCATAATTCCAGGTAAGAAGCAGTTTTGCAGACAAGAAATAATTCCGGTCATAAACTTAATCAAGACAAATACTGCTTTAGTAAGACAGTATATTGGGCATCATATATGTTTGAATGGTATCAAACCAGATGTAAGAAAAGTCCAAGCCATAGCTGAATTGCAGAATCCATCTTGTTTAACTATGGTATGATTAATTATATGGGAAAGTTTGTACCTGAACTTTCTATAGTGTTTCACCCTTAAACAGTCTTGTTAAAGAAAAATGTGCCGTAGCTTTGGGGACATGCCCAAGCCCAAGCATTCAACAAAATAGAGAAAATGCTTACAACAATTCTAGACATAGCATACTGTGAAGCCAGTAAACAAACAATAACACATGGTGGTGTAATTAGCTATCGCCTAGGTCCTGCATTACTACAAATAACTGAACAACTGTTATATGCTGTACCTTACTGCTACGGAATGTTAACAGAAGCTGAAAAGAGATATTGTCAGATCAAAAAAAATCATGTGTGTGGGCAGATGAAAAGTTCTCCATTAGGGTTTGAGAATTTTCAGTTCCAGACTAATCATAAACCACTGGTACAGTTAATCAATTTATATGATATTTGACAAAATGCCAAAAAACTGCTAGAGACTTAATGAGACAAAGGAGGTTCAAAGACAAAGTGATGTACCCGATAAACTAACTGTTATTTAAATATACTGTTGAGAAATCCTATACATGACCAACCAATATCAGAAACAGAAAGTTACACCACAGCCTGAATACAACATATAATGATAAGACCCATAAACACAAAAAGATGAAAAAACTTAAAAAAGCTATCCAAAATTATTCATAATTGCAAGCTCATATCCCACATGTGCACAAAGTATGGTCAAATCATTGGACAAAAACAAACAGAGTATAAACAAGTAATTTATACTCCAAGCCTAGTTATCTCAGCATAACAGCCTATTTCTATAACAAGATACAACTATACTACCCCTAAATCAGCCAGCTCATTACTACATCAAATACAGGAAGGTCATCAGGGTCCTACCAAATGTACTCCTAAATCAACAAGCTGAAGTACTACTTCAAATAAATGAAGGTTATCGGCGTCCTACTAAATGTACCCCTAAATCTACAAGCTGAAGTACAACAATGAAGGTTACCTGGATTCTACTAAATGTACCCCTAAATCAACAAGTTAAAGGACTACATCAAACACATGAAGGTCATGAAGGTCCTATCAAATGTACTCCTAAGTCAACAAGCTGAAGAACTACATCATATAAATGAAGGTCACCAGGGTCCTACCAAATGTACCCCTAAATCAACAAGTTCAAGTACTACATTAAATATATGAAGATCATCAGGTTCCTACAAAATGTACCCCCAATCAACAAGGTGAAGTACAATGTACCCCTAAATCGACAAGCTGAAGGACTACAATTAAATGCATGAAGGTCATGATGGTCCTATCAAATCTACTCCTAAATCAGCAAGTTGAAGTACTGCATCATATAAATGAAGGTAATCAGGGGTCCTACTAAATGTACCCTAAATCTACAAGCTGAAGTAGGACATCACATTCATGAAGGTCATCAGGGTCCTACCAAACGTACTTCTAAATTAACAACCTGAAGTAATACATTAAATAAATGAAGGTTATCAAGGTCCTACTAAATGTACCCCTAAATCTACAGGCTGAAGTACTAATTCAAAACCATGAAGTTTATAAGGGTCCTACCAAATCTACCTGTAAATTAACAAGCTGACGTACTACATTAAGTACACAAAGGTCATTAGTGTCCTACCAAATGAACCCACACTCAACAAACTGAAGTACAATATACCCCTAAATCAACAAGCTGAAGGATTATATCATATACATGGAGGTCATCAAGGTCCTACTAAATGTATCCTTAAATCAAAAAGCTGAAGTAGTACATCAGATACATGAAGGTCATTAGGGTCCTTCCAAATGTACCCCTAAGCCAACAAGCTGAAGGACTTCATCAAATACATGAAGATCATCACTGTTCTATCACAAGTAACCCTCAATCAACAGGCTGAAGTATAATGTACCTCTAAATCAACAAGCTGAAGGACTACATCAAATACATAAAGGTCATCAGGGTCCTACGACATGTAACCCCAAACCAACAAGCTGAGGTATTACATCAAATACATGAAGGTCATCATGGTCCTACCAAATGTACTCCTAAATCAACAAGCTGAAGGACTACATCAAATACATAAAGGTCATCAGGGTCCTACGACATGTAACCCTGAATCAACAAGCTGAAGTATTACATCAAATACACGAAGGTCATCATGGTCCTACCAAATGTACTCCTAAATCAACAAGCTGAAGGACTATATCAAATACATGAAGGTCATCAGGGGCCTACCAAGTATACCCCTAAATCAACAAGCTGAAGTACTATATCAAGTACATGAAAGTCATCAGGGTCCTGTCAAAAGAACCCCTAAATCCACAAGCTGAAGTGCCTCAAATACATGAAGGTCATCAGGGTCCTGCCAAATGTACTCCTAAATCTACAAGCTGAAAAACGACATCAGATACATGAAGGTCATCAGGGTCCTACCAAAAGTACCTCTCAATCAACAAGCTGAAGTAAAGTTTACCCCTAAATCAAAAAGCTGAAGTATCACATCAAATTCATGAAGGTCATCAATGCCCTACCAAATCTACTCCTAAATCTACAAGCTGAAGGACTACATCAAATACATGAAGGTCATTATGGTCCCACCAAATGTACTCCTAAATCAATAAGCTGAAGTACTACATCAAATAAATGAAAGTTGTCAGGGTCTTATGAAATGTACCCCTAAATCTATAACCTGAAATAGTAAGTCAAATACATGAAGGTCATCAGGGTCCTACCAAATGTACCCCTAAATCAACAAGCAGAAGTACTGCATCAAATAAATGAAGGTCATCAGGGTCCTACCAAATGTACCCCAAATCACCAAGGGGAAGTACAATGTACCCAAAAATCACAAACTGAAGTACTACATCACATTCACAAAGGTCATTAGGTCCTATTAAATGTACCCCTAAATCAAGAAGCTGAAGGACTACATCAAATATGAGAAGGTCATTAAGATCCTTCCAAATGTACTAAATCAAGAAGGGGAAGTACTATACCAAGTAAATGAAAGTTATCAGGGTCCTATTAAATGTACTCCTAAATCTACAAGCTGAAGTACTACATCAGATATATGAAGGTCATCAGGGTCCAACCAATGTATCCCTAAATAAACAAGCTGAAGTACTGCATCATATACATGAAGGTCATCAGGGTCCTACCAAATGTACCCTCATGAACAAGCTGAAGTACAATGTACTCAGAAATCAACAAGCTGAAGTACTACATCATATAGATGAAGGTCATCATCAGCCTACCATATGTACTCCTAAGTCATCAAGCTGAAGAACTACATCATATAAATGAAGGCCATCAGGGTCCTACCAAATGTACCCCTAAATCAACAAGATGAAGTACTACATCAAATACGTGAAGATCATCAGGTTCCTACCAAATGTACCGCCAATCAACAAGGTGAAGTACAATGTACCCCAAAATCAACAAGCTGAAGGACTACATCAAATACATGAAGATCATCAGGGTCCTACCAAATGTACTCCTAAATCAACAACCTGAAGTGCTACATCAAATACATGAAGGTCATCATGGTCCTACCAAATATACCCCTAAATCAACAAGCTGAAGTACTGCATTCAAATACATGACGGTCATCAGGGTCCTACTAGATGTACCCCCAATCAACAGGTGGAAGTATAATCTACCTCTAAATTAACATGCTGAAGGACTACATCAAATACATGAAGGTCATCAGGGTCCAACCAAATGTAACCCTAAATCAACAAGCTGAGGTATTACATAAAAGACATGAAGGTCATCATGGTCCTACCAAATGTACTCCTAAATCAACAAGCTGAAGAACTATATCAAATACATGAAGGTCATCCATGTCCTGCCAAATGTACCGCTAAATCAACAAGCTGAAGTAGTACATCAAATACATGAAGGTCATCAGGGTCCTGTCAAATGTACCCCTAAATCCACAAGCGAAGTGCATTCAATACATGAAGGTCATCAGGTCCTACCAGATGTAACCGCAATCAACAAGCTAAAGTACTACATCCAATATATGAAGCTAATCAGGCTTCTACTATACAAGAGGTATAATCTACCTCTAAATCAATACGCTGAAGGACTACATCAAATACATAAAGGTCATCAGGGTCCTAACAAATGTAACCCTAAATCACCAAGCTGAAATATTACATCAAATACATGAAGGTCATTATGGTCCTACCAAATGTACTCCTAAATCAACAAGCTGAAGTACTACATCCAATATATGAAGCTAATCAAGCTTCTACTAAAGGTACCCCTAAATCTACTAGCTGAAGTATACATTAGATACATGAAAGTCATCAAGGATCTACCAAATGTACCCCCATGAACAAGCTGAAGGACAATGTACCCTATATCAGCAAGCTGAAGGACTACATCAAATACACTGAGGTCATCAGGATCCTACCAAATCTAACCCTAAATCAATAAGCTGAAGTACTACATCAAAAACATGAAGGTCATCAGGGTCCTACCAAATGCACCCTATAATCAACAAGTTGAATGACTACATCAAATGCATGAAGGTTCTCAGAGACCTACCAAATGTACCCCCAATCAACAAGCAGAAGAACTACATCATATACATGAAGTCATCATGGTCCTACCAAATGTAATCCTAAGTCAACAAGCTGAAGAACTACATCATATAACTAAAGGTCATCAGGAACCTCCCAAATGTTCCTTTACATTGAAAACTTGAAGTACTACATAAAATACATGAAGATCATCAGATTCTTACCAAAGGTAGCCCCAATGAACAAGGTGAAGTACAATGTACTCCTAAATCAACAAGCTGAAGTACTGCATCAGATACATGAAGGTTGTTATTGGGGTCCTACTAAATGTACCCTAAATCTATAAGCTGAAATACTACATCACATACATGAAGGTCATCAGGGTCCTACCAAATGTACCCCTGAATGAACAAGCTGAAGTGCTACATGAAATACATGAAGGTCATCATGGTCCTACCAAATGTACTCCTAAATCAACAAGCTGAAGTAATGCATTAAATAAATGAAGGTTATCAGGGTCCTACTAAATGTACCCCTAAATCTACTAGCTGAAGTACTAAATTAAAAACATGAAGGCTATAAGGGTTCCACCAAATGTACCCCTGAATCAACAAGCTGAAATACTACATCAGATACATAAGGGTAATCAGGGTCATACAAATGTACCACTCAATCAACAAGCTAATGTACATCAAATACATGAAGGTCATAAGTGTCCTACCAAATGTACCCCCAGTCAACAAACTGAAGTGCAATATACCCCTAAATCAACAAGCTGAAGGACTAAATCAAATATATGATGGTTATCAAGGTCCTACCAAATGTATCCGTAAATCAACAAGCTGAAGTAGTACATCAGATACATGTAGGTCATCAGGGTCCTACCAAATGTACCCCTCAGCCAACAAGCTGAAGGATTGCATCAAACACATGAAGGTTGTCATGGTCCTACCAAATGTACTCCTACATCAAGAAACTGAAGGAGTATCTCAATACATGAAGGTCATCAATGTCCTACCAAGTATAACCCTAAATCAACAAGCTAAAGTACTTCATCAAATATATGAAAGTCATCATGGTCCTGCCAAATGTACCCATAAATCTACAAGCTGATGTACTACATCAGATACAGGAAGGTAATCAGGGTACTACCAAATATACCCCTCAATCAACAAGCTGAAGTACAGTAAGACCCTAAATCAACAAGCTGAAGTATCACATCAAATACATGAAGGTCATCAGGGTCCTACTAAATGTACAACAGAAAATTGTACCAAAAAAAACCCCAATCCACATCAGAAATAAAGAAAAAACTTTACTGGTGCATCCGGTACCTCAGCTTTCGCCTTCAAGGAATAATTTTGCACTCAGAACAGCTTACATTTTATACATCAAGTGACTACATAATTCATTGCACATTCCCAGTTAATCAAGCAATCAATCAATGTGTTCCAAATCAGTGTATACATAAGATTCCTTACTTAAATTAAGGAAACCAGGGGGAGGCCCCTAAGATGGCGTTTTGGCAGTAAGGAGTCACAAGGGCGAGATTCATCAATCTCTTCAGGTGAAACGGCTTCTAGTAAGAAAAGTGTTTCTTTTGAAGATCTGAATGAGGGTAGTGTGGGTTTCTCCCAGGAAAAAAGAGACACAGGCAATCCAGGCATGTCAGAAGCTTCAAAAAGTTGAGGCAAAAAATGGCAGGGGAACTACTACGCCGGCAGTAATAACAGAAGCTTCAGGAACCGTAAGTGGCAGAATTGAACTGAGGAGAGCTGAAATAAAGTCTTGATGGGGTTCGAACCAACGGTACATTGGAAGTTGGACTTTTTCCAGTTGAGAACAGTTCAAAAGTTTTCACCATTCGATATTTTGGGTTCGACGTTTTCACGTTCGGCATTTTGCCTTTTCTGAATTTTGATATAGATCCCTTTGAAGATTGGATAGAAAATACAACCTCCTCTGACTCACGGTCTATTGAACCTGTATGTATGAGCCTTACTTACTCCAATGATTATAGTTTTATTTGTAATATAATTAAGAAACATTGGAAAGTACTGATGTCTGATGAGAAATGTAAGGGGTTGTTGGGTACTCTACCTTCTTTTTGCTTTAAGAACCGTCCCTCCATAAAGAAGATGATGTGTTATAAACCTCTGATAAGGTCTGGTGTTAATATCAGCATAAGCAAGGTAGGCACATACCCCTGTCACCGCTACAATGTCTGCAGGTTTATTAATACAGATGATTAGGTTTTACATCCAGATACAGGGCGTGCCTACAATACTGAATTTTATGCTGATTGTGGTAGTTCTAATTTAGTATATTGTGCCTCCTGTGAGATATGTCAATCTTTCTACATTGGTAAAACCAACCGATGTTTGAGAGATCATATTAGAGAACACCTGTATAGTATCAGCAAAAGTGATGAGAAAAATGCACTTTTTAAACATGTGATAGATGTAGGAAATAACCATTGGTTCAAATTTATGGTTTTGGAGATGTATGAACCTGGGTTCAGAGGAGGTGACATCAGAACTCGGACTGAATACATTGAAATTAAATGGATGCATATCTTACAAACAACGAGTGGGAAGGGACTGAATGACTTTATTCCAAGCAAACCAGTACTCAGGTCACGTGACCTAAAGCACTAGTATATAAATTGATGTTGGATCTAATGAAGTACCTGAATGGTATGAAAGTGCTCATCCTGTGTTTTTATTTTTTTATTTTTGTTTGCTTAGTGTGTTTTATTAAAACATTTGGTTTTATGTTCCTCTGGAAAGAGCACTACAGATGGGATGTTTGCTCTGAGAGTGTTGATGGAGAAATACAGAGAATGTCAGAAGGAGTTGCACTGTGTTTTTGTAGACTTAGAGAAAGCATATGACAGGGTGCCTAGAGAGGAGTTGTGGTATTGTATGAGGAAGTCAGGAATGTCAGAGAAGTATGTAAGAGTGGTACAGGATATGTACGAGGGTAGTGTGACAGCGGTGAGGTCTGCTGTGGGAGTGATGGATGCGTTTAAGGTGGAGGTGGGGTTAAATCAGGGATCAGCTCTGAGCCCTTTCTTATTTGCAATGGTGATGGACAGGTTGACAGACGAGATCAGACAGGAGTCCCCGTGGACTATGATGTTTGCAGATGACATTGTGATCTGTAGTGAGAGTAGGGAACAGGTGGAGGAGACCCTGGAGAGATGGAGATATGCTCTAGAGAGAAGAGGAATGAAGGTCAGCAGGACTAAGACAGAATATATGTGTGTGAATGAGAGGGAGGATAGAGGAATGGTGAGGATGCAAGGAGTAGAGGTGACGAAAGTGGATGAGTTTAAATACTTGGGGTCAATAGTTCAGAGTAACGGTGAATGTGGAAGAGAGGTGAAGAAGAGAGTACATGCAGGATGGAGTGGGTGGAGAAGAGTGTCAGGAGTGATTTGTGACAGAAGAGTACCTGTAAGAGTGAAAGGGAAGGTCTACAAGAGGGTGGTGAGACCAGCTATGTTATATGGGTTGGAGACAGTGGCATTGACAAAAAGGCAGGAGTTTGAGCTGGATGTGGCAGAGTTAAAGATGTTAAGATTTGCACGGGTTGTAACAAGGGTGGACAGGATTAGGAATAAGTATATTAGAGGGTCAGCCCAGGTTGGAAGGTTTGGAGACAAAGCCAGAGAGGCAAGATTACATTGGTTTGGACATGTGCTGAGGAGGGATGCTGAGTATATTGGGAAAAAGATGCTAAGGATGAAGCTACCAGGTAACAGGAAAAGAGGAAGGCCTAAGATAAGGTTTATGGATGTGGTGAGAGAGGACATGCAGGTGGTTGGTGTGACAGAGCAAGATGCAGAGGACATGAAGAAATGGAAACAGGTGATCCACTGTGGAGACCCCCAATGGGAACAGCTGAAAGAAGATGATGATGATGATGGTGATGTTCCTCTACCTACCACTTTTTTATTTTACTTAATTTTTCACATTTGGTAGTACTCTGATGACCTTCACATATTTGTTGTAGTATATCAGCTTGTAGATTTAGAGGTACATTCGGCAGGACTAGTAGCAAGAGCACCAGAGGAGGAAGGCAACAAAATCTTTGCTGGAAATAAGTATTTTATTACCACAAAACGACTGGAACACAAACGAAAATCCAAAACACTCCAATGCACTTACATTCGGCAGGACCCTGATGACCTTCATGTATTTGATGCACTTCTGCATGTGGATTTAGGGGTACATTTTTCAGGACCCTAATGACCTTCATGTATTTGATGTACTACTTCAGTTTGTTCATTTAGAGGTACATTTTGTAGGACATTGATGACCTTCATGTGTTTGATATAGTTCTTCAGCTTGTTGATTTAGGAGTACATTTGGTAGGACCATGATGACCTTCATGTATTTAATGTTATACTTCAGCTTGTTGATTTAGGGTTACATTTGGCTGGACCCTGATGACTTTCAGGTATTTGATGTAGTCCTTCAGCGTGTTGATTTAGAGGTAGATTATGCTTCAGCCTGTTGAATGGGGGTACATCTGGTAGGACCATGATGACCTTCATGTATTTGATGTAGTACTTCAGGTTGTTGATTCAGGAGTACATATGGTAGGACCCTGATGACTCTCATGTACATATAGCATATAAATTGATGATGTACAGTCTCATTAGTTGGCTCTGATGAAATACCTGAATGGTATGAAAGCGCTCATTCTGTGTTTTTATTTTTGTTTGCTTAGTGTGTTTTATTAAAAACTTTGGTTTTACGTTCCTCTGCCTACCAGTTTTTAATTTTACTTAATTGTTCTCATTTTCTGCATACTGGTTGCTCTTTTTCTGTTCGAGTCACTTGTTTTATTTTAAGATCATGGCAGAGGGCATTTTCAAGGAAATAGATTGATGCTACACCTGGAGCGATCAAGCCACTGTTCTTTTTCAACGACTTGATTGTCTGCTTGAGGTGGATGTGAATTCATTGTTTTCTCTGGATATGGATTCTGTAGATACTGATCATACACAAGTAGCAGAAACTGGTAGCTATGAACAGTTTATTCAAGCTTTTTGTTCAGCAGAAAACAGCCTCTACCAGTATAAGAGACTGTAGTGGCAGAGACTGCACTTTGAGGTGTGTTTGAAACATAACGTGATCCCTAGAGGCTTACGGGTATGTAAAATGCCTACCTGTGGGACTTCTTTACTTCTTACTTAAAGAATGGCAAAATTATAATTTGGAAGTAAGTGCTGGTTATATACACTTACTCTTGAAATACTTCACTCCCATAGAGAACAAGCTACGGAGTGAGATTATGGAACTTATTTCTCAGTTGAACTCTTCTTTAGAATACATGCCCTACAGATATAAATTGGAAGAACTGTTTGCAGATATTGCTCAATACGATAAATATCAGTCACCATGTAACGCTGTTACTTAATGGCTCCGGTCACAATTCCTGTTTAGCAAATACCACCAAAGACAATTTTGCAATCAGTGTGATGCTGTTCAATATAACGATTCCAACGAAGCTTCCATTAGTTTAAATACTTTATTCTGGTTATAACAAAAGTAAGCGCTTTCACCCGTAGGCTTTCTCAAACTTTTACAAAATAGACCAGCACACTAAACATTTAAATATACCTGCTCTAAATCTGATAGGGTGTTAACATTCATTAATTAACTAAAACATGTCACCCTTTAAAGCACCAAGACATATCTAACATCATGAACAATTTTAAAATATTTAAAACATTATTATGTCATTGTTTAAAACCATTAACTAAAATTTTATATATGTAACATAAGATTAAATACTTTACAACTTAACATATATTGCTAAAACATATCAGGAGTTCAAACTACCTGTATATTCAAAGAGGGTTATTTCATTAAGGTCTGTAGACCCTCCTACTTTTTAGAAAAGGTTTGATATGAACTCTGTCATTCAAACCTGGCTTTTCATCCCCCCTCCATCTAATAATCCATCGTGTTTCACTCTCTAGGGTCCGGTTGATCAAGTCTCCCCCCCTAGGTCCCTGCACCAACTGTTGTATGACACAGAAACTAAAAACATGTTCTGGTCCTGTTTCACCATTGTGTTTCGCTAATGCATTGAACCCAGATCCTATTCTGATGTGGTATACATGTTCTCTAATGCGCTCTCTCAGCATTCTATTGGTTTTTCCAATATAGAATGCTGGGCATACTGCACATCTAGCTAGGTAAACCACATTTTTACTAACACAACTGGTGTGAGTGTTAAACTTAAATATCCGTTTGGTGACCGGATGTATCAAGGTAGTATCAGTGTTGATATAGCTACACTGGTTACATTTACCACAGGACAAAGTATTTACATCAGACGCCTCATCCCTTTCTTTGAAAGGAACACCCTTAGGTCTACATAGTAATCTCTTCAGGTTAGGTTTATTCTTATATGCTATCCTTGGTTTTGGTCCCACTATTTCACCTATTCTACTATCTGTCAACAAAATGTCCCAGTGCTTAGACATCATATCCTTTAACTCCTGGCTACCCTTTGTATAAAACATAGAAGCTCTCAAGCCTGATCTATCCGAACAACCCATACTATGTTGGTTAACTTGTTCTGCAAAATAAGGTCTTGCTCTAGTCCCTCTCAAATCGTTTACCTCAGTAATTGTTTGATCTATCAAACTCTCAGAGTAACCCCTATCTAAGAACATTCTTCTCATCTTCTCTACCTCTTTCCTATATCCATCTCCTGATGGATTCAGTCTGGACGCTCTCATGAACTGTTCTCTATCTTGAGAGAACAGTTCATGAGAGCGTCCAGACTGAATCCATCAGGAGATGGATATAGGAAAGAGGTAGAGAAGATGAGAAGAATGTTCTTAGATAGGGGTTACTCTGAGAGTTTGATAGATCAAACAATTACTGAGGTAAACGATTTGAGAGGGACTAGAGCAAGACCTTATTTTGCAGAACAAGTTAACCAACATAGTATGGGTTGTTCGGATAGATCAGGCTTGAGAGCTTCTATGTTTTATACAAAGGGTAGCCAGGAGTTAAAGGATATGATGTCTAAGCACTGGGACATTTTGTTGACAGATAGTAGAATAGGTGAAATAGTGGGACCAAAACCAAGGATAGCATATAAGAATAAACCTAACCTGAAGAGATTACTATGTAGACCTAAGGGTGTTCCTTTCAAAGAAAGGCATGAGGCGTCTGATGTAAATACTTTGTCCTGTGGTAAATGTAACCAGTGTAGCTATATCAACACTGATACTACCTTGATACATCCGGTCACCAAACGGATATTTAAGTTTAACACTCACACCAGTTGTGTTAGTAAAAATGTGGTTTACCTAGCTAGATGTGTAGTATGCCCAGCATTCTATATTGAAAACCAATAGAATGCTGAGAGAGCGATTAGAGAACATGTATACCACATCAGAATAGGATCTGGGTTCAATGCATTAGCAACACAATGGTGAAACAGGACCAGAACATGTTTTAGTTTCTGTGTCATACAACAGTTGGCAGGGACCTAGGGGGGGAGTCTTGATCAACCGGACCCTAGAGAGTGAAACACGATGGATTATTAGATGGAGGGGGGATGAAAAGCCAGGTTTGAATGACAGAGTTCATATCAAACCTTTCTAAAAGTAGGAGGGTCTACAGACCTTAATGAAATAACCCTTTGAATATACAGGTAGTTTGAACTCCTGATATGTTTTAGCAATATATGTTAAGTTGTAAAGTATTTAATCTTATGTTACATATATAAAATTTTAGTTAATGGTTTTAAACAATGACATAATAATGTTTTAAATATTTTAAAATTGTTCATGATGTTAGATATGTCTTGGTGCTTTAAAGGGTGACATGTTTTAGTTAATTAATGAATGTTAACACCCTATCAGATTTAGAGCAGGTATATTTAAATGTTTAGTGTGCTGGTCTATTTTGTAAAAGTTTGAGAAAGCCTACGGGTGAAAGCGCTTACTTTTGTTATAACCAGAATAAAGTATTTAAACTAATGGAAGCTTCGTTGGAATCGTTATATTGAACAGCATCACACTGATTGCAAAATTGTCTTTGGTGGTATTTGCTAAACAGGAATTGTGACCGGAGCCATTAAGTAACAGCGTTACATGGTGACTGATATTATTGACTTTTTTACAACGCTGTTCCTGAACTCTGTTGGTTTGCTGTGCGGCATTTGGGAATTTTGTATTTCAATACGATAAATGTTTATTAGATGTAAAAAAGAAAAAAACCCTCCAGAGACTTGAAGGATTTTACTACAGGACATATTTTCACTTGGTCTGATGAGAAGCGGCATGTTCGAGAATCAGACCACTTGAAAACACAGAATAAAGTGAACCTGTCCAATGCTAGCAAGACTTTGGTGGCTGGGGGAGGTGCCACAATGTCAATACGTGCTGAGCAAATGTGGCCTGTAGTGGCCCAAGCTTTAGCCAGCAGTTCTGAAGATTCCTTACATGTGCTGTCTGTTTTACCTGATTTAGGACTGAGTGGATGCGGAAGTGGAATGTTATCGAACCATATGATACACTCAGGGTCTAATGAGCATGTTTGTGAGACCCTTACTAACAATGCCGACAATCTTATTGCGAAACAACATTTTTTATTGTTTCAGGCATCAGAGCTACTGAAAACAAAGCAGAGAGGCAGGTCTATGAGCTGTGACAGGAACATAAAGAAGAGGCAATATGCACATGAACAATTAGAGATAGGCCCTGTGGTCCGGAACAAAGTACACAAGGTTTGATTTTTAACATTTATACAGCTGTGTTGACTCCGAGCAGACTAATGTTTTGAGCTATGGCTTGAATTTTATACCTGCAGGACACTCATCTTTGAATGATGTTCTTGTTGACTTGAAATTATTTGTGCGGAATATCTCCTTGGAAATGATCTATGGTAATAGTAGTGGTCATTCTGGTTCTGTTTTTTAGAAAACCTAACGTGTTCACTCCTGGTAATACTCCACTGGTGGAGGCCTTTTATAAATTGTGTGAAGATGATATCTATAACTATTTTTCTTGTAAACATGTGAAAGATTTCAAGAATTTAAGTCTCAATTAATTTTCTGCCCTCTTAGAACTGGTCAAACGTGATGATATTTGTTTCTGCCCTGCTGATAAAGGGGGCAGAATATTTGTTATGGATTTGATGCGTTACCTAAACGCCATGAATATGATGTTAAGTGATGAATCTACTTATGCTACAGCTATTAGAGCTGAGGCTTTGAAGTTAACTGATAAGGTACAGACATACATAGAAGATCTATTGATGGAGGGTCTGCTGGATAAGACATTGTATGAGTATTTCACGGTTGAGAATATGGTGATACCCCAGATTTATGAGCAGCCCAAGGTACATAAGAATTTGACTAATCCACCTATGCGGCCAATAGTTTCTGGTAGAGGGTGGGCCACAGAGCCCATGTCTATTCATGTAGAAAAACAGCTTCACCCTGTGGTTGATGGTGTAAGGAGCATATTGAGAGACACTAAAGATTTTCTCTGTAAATTGTGTGATTTGTCTCCTATGAATTACAAAGAAGATGTTCTTCTAGCGACTATGGATGTGACCTCTCTTTTCATGTGCATTCCTAATGATGCTGGTATTGAGAATATCAGGTTGTTTCTTGGTTGACATTCTGGCTTTAGTAATGATAAGATTTATCTGATTTGTAGTCTTCTAGAGATAATCTTGTAACATAATGCTTTTGCCTTTGAAGATAGGTTCTACTTGCAACACACAGAGGTAGCCATGGGCATGGTCTGTGCTAATAGTTATGCCAACATAGTTTTGGCTGAGTGGGAATCACAATATGTGTTTTCTAATGTCAACTGTTTTTTCAAAGACAGGTTCTACTTGCAACACACAGAGGTAGCCATGGGCATGGTCTGTGCTAACAGTTATGCCAACATAGTTTTGGCTGAGTGGGAATCACAATATGTGTTTTCTAATGTCAACTGTTTTTTTGAGGCCCATCCTCTACTATGGCCACTATGTAGATGACTTCTTTTTTGTATGGGGAGTCACACCCGAGACATTGGATCAGTTTGTACAGTACTTAAATAAGACTATGGGCTTCCTTCATTTTACATATGATTGTTCAAGTGAATGTATATCTTTTTGGATGTAACAATTTGTAAAACTTTGGATGGGCTGCATACTACACAATACATAAAGCCCTGTAAGACCAATAATATTGTACATGCTCATAGTATGCACCCCAAACATGTAAAGCAAAATGTTCTGAGGGGACAGTTTTTTAGGGCAACCAGGTTATACACAAGGGATAGTGACATGTATGGGTCATTTGATGACCTGACTACTAATTGTTTGGATAGAGGTTACAATAATTCTGAGATTATGACTGCTCAAAATTATATGATTTTGTTGAGCGACACTCACACTAGACCATTCTTTGAAGATCAGATAGAACATACTACCTCCTCTAACTCACGGTCTATTGAACCTATACGTATGAGCCTTACTTACTCCAATGATTCTAGTTTTATTTGTAATATAGTTAAGAAACATTGGAAAGTACCGATGTCTGGTGAGAAATGTAAGGGATTGTTGGGTACTCTTCCTTCTTTTTGCTTTAAGAACCATCCCTCCATAAAGAAGATGTGTTATAAACCTCTGATAAGGTCTGGTGTTAATATCAGTACAAGCAAGGTAGGCACATACCCCTGTCACCACTGCAATGTCTGCAGGTTTATTAATACAGATGATCAGTTTTTACATCCAGATACAGGGCGTACCTACAATATTGAACTTTATGCTGATTGTGGTAGCTCTAATATGGTATGTTGTGCCTCTTGTGAGATATGTCAGTCCTTCTACATCAGGAAAACCAATCGATCTTTGAGGGATCGTATTAGAGAACACCTGTATAGTATTAGCAAAGGTGATGAGAGAAATGCACTTTTTAAACACGTGAGAGATGTAGGAAATAACCATTGGCTCAAATTTATGGTTTTGGAAATCTATGAACCTGGGCTCAGAGGAGGTGACATCAGAACTCGGACTGAATGCATTGACATTAAATGGAAGCATATCTCACAAGCAACGAGTGGGAAGGGACAGAATGGCTTTATTCCAATCAAACCAGTACTCATGTCACATGATCTGAAGCACTAGCATATAAATTGATGTAAAGTCTCTTTAGGTGGATCTGATGAAGTACCTGATGAAGTATGAAAGCGTTCATGCTGTGTTTTTATTTTTATTTTTGATTACTTAGTGTGTTTTATTAAAATTTCTGGTTTTACATTCATCTGCCTACCAGTTTTTTATTTTACTTACCTTTTCTCATTTTCTGCATACTGGTTGCTCTTTTTCTGTTTGAGTCCTACCAAATGTACTCATAAATCAACAAGCTGAAGTGCATCATATACATGAAGGTCATCAGGGTCCTACTAAATGTACCCCTAAGTCAACAAGCTAAAGTACTACATCCAATATATGAAGGTTATCAGGGTCCTACTAAATGTACCCCTAAATCTACAGGCTGAAGTACTAAATCAAAAACATGATGGTTATAAGGGTACTACCAAATGTACTCCTACATCAACAAGCTGAAGTGCATCAAATGCATGAAGGTCATCAGGATCCTGCCAAATGTACCCCAAATTCTACAAGCTGATGTACAAAATCAAATATGTGAAGGTCATCAAGTCCTACCAAATGTGCTCCTAAATAAACAAGCTGAAGTACTATATCAAATACATGAAGGTCATCAGCGGCGTAGTAAATGTACCTCTAAATCAACAAGCTAAAGTACTACATCCAATTAATGAAGGTAATCAGGTTCTACTAAATGTACCCCTAAATCTACAAGCTGAAATACTACATCAGATACATGAAAGTCATCAGGGCCTTACCAAATGTACCCCCATCAACAAACTGAAGTACAATTTACCCTACATCAACAAGCTGAAGGACTACATCAAATACTTGAAGGTCATCAGGGTCCTACCAAATCTAACCCTAAATCAATAAGCTGAAGTACTACATTAAAAGCATGAAGGTCATCATGGTCCTCCCAAATGTTCCTTTAAATCAACAACTTGAAGTACTACATAAAATACATGAAGATCATCAGGTTCCTACCAAAGGTACCCGCAATCAACAAGGTGAAGTACAATGTACCCCTAAATCAACAAGGTGAAGGACTACATCAATTAAGTGAAAGTCATCGGGATCCTAGCAAATGTACCCCTAAATCAGCAAGCTAAAGGACTATATAAAATACATGAAGGTCATAAGGGTCCTACCAATGTACCCCTAAATCCAGAAGCTGAAGTACTACATCAAATACGTGAAGGTTTTCAGGGTCCTACTAAATGTACCCCTAAATCTACAAGCAGAAATACTACATCACATACATGAAGGTCATCAGGGCCCTACCAAATGTACCCCTAAATCAAGAAGCTGAAGGACTACATCATATACGTGAAAGTCATCAGGGTCCTACCAAATGTACTCCTAAATCAACAAGCTGACATACTACATCAAATACATAAAGGTCATCAGGGTCCTGTCAAATGTACCCTTAAATCCACAAGCTGAAGTGCCTCAAATGCATGAAGGTCATCAGGGTCCTGCCAAATGTACCCTGAAATGTACAAAGTGAAGTACTACAAATACATGAAGGTCATCAAGGTCCTACAAAATGTACTGCGAAATCAACAAGCTGAAGTACTAAGTGAAATACATGAAGGTCATCAGGGTGCTACTAAATGTACCCTTAAAACAACAAGCTAAGGTACTACATCAAATAGATGAGGTTATCAGGTTCCTGCTAAATGCACCCCTAAATCTACAAGCTGAAGTACTATATCAGATACATAAAGGTCATCAGGGTCCTACCAAATATACCCCCTCCTAAGTCAACAAGCTGATGTACTACATCAAGTACATGAAGGTCATCAGTGTTCTACCAAATGTACCGCCAATGAACAAATGGCAGTACAATATACCCTAAAATCAACAAGTATAAGGACTAAATCAAACACAAGAAGGGCATCAGGGTCCTACAAAATGTACCCCTAAATCTACAAGCTGAATAGTACATCATATACATGAAGGTCATCAAGGTCCTACCAAATATATCCTTAAATCAACAATCTGAAGTACTACATCAGATACATGAAGGTCATCAGGGTGCTACCAAATGACCCATAAGCCAACAAGCTGAAGGACTACATCAAATACATGAAGGTCATCAGGGTCCTAACACATGTACCCCCAATCGATAGGCTGAAGTATAATGTACCTCTAAATCAACATACTGAAAGACTACATCAAGTACATGAAGGTCATCAGGGTTCTACCAAATGTAACCCTAAATCAACAAGCTGAAGTATTACATCAAATACATGAAGGTAATCATGGTCCCACCAAATGTACTCCTAAATCAACAAGCTGAAGAACTATATCAAATACATGAAGGTCATCAATGTCCTGCCAAATGTACCCCAAAATGAACAAGCTGAAGTAGTACATCAAATACATGAAGGTCACCAGGGTCCTGTCAAGTGTACCCCTAAATCCACAAGCTGAAGTGCATTAAATACATGAATGTCATCAGAGTCCTGCCAATTGTACCTCCTCAATCTGCAAGTTGAAGTACTACATCAAATATGTGAATATCATCAGGGTCCTACCAAATGTTCTCCTAAATCAAGAAGCTGAAGTACTACATGAACTTCATGAAGGTCATCAGGGTCCTACTAAATGTACCCCTAAATCAGCAAGTACAACATCCAATATATGAAGTTTATCAGGCTCCTACTAAATGTACCCCTAAATATACAAGCTAAAGTACTACATCAGATTCATGAAAGTCATTTAAAAGTGTGGTGAAAGCCAAACACACTCTGGCTAGGCTTGTAAATGCCCTAGGGCAGATAGCCTAGTATTAACCTATGAACCTATCAGGGCCCTACCAAATTTACCCCCTAAATCAACAAGCTGAAGTACTATATTACATAGATGAATGTCATTAGAGTCCTACCAAATGTACCCCCAATCAAAAAACTGAAGTACAATATACCTCTAAATCAACAAGCCAAAGGACTAAATCAAATACATGAAGGTTATCAGTGTCCTACCAAATGTACTCCTAAATCTACAAGCTGAAGTTCTACAGTGTATAAATGGAGGTCATCAAGGTCCTACCAAACATATTCCTAAATCAACAAGATGAAGCAGTACATCAGATACATGAAGTTTATCAGGGTCATTCCAAATGTACCCCTAAGCCAACAACCTGAAAGATTACATCAAATACACGAAGGTCATCAGGGTCCTACCACATGTACTCCCAATCAACAGGATAATGTACCTTTAAATTGACAAGTTGAAGGACTACATGAAATACATGAAGTTCTTCAGGATCCTACCAAATGTAACCCTAATCAAAAAGCTGAAGTAGTAAGTCAGATACATGAAGGTCATCAGGGTCCTACCAAATGTACCACCAAATCAACAAGCTGAAGTAGTACATCAAATACATGAAGATCATTAGGGTCCTTTCAAATTTACCCCTAAATCCACATGCTGAAGTGCATCAAATACACAAAGGTCATCAGGGTCCTGCCAAATGCACCTCTAAATCTACAAGCTGATGTACTGCATCAAATATGTGAAGGTCATCAGAGTCCTACCAAATGTACTCCTAAATCAACAAGCTGAAATACATTAAATACATGAAGGTCATCAGGGGCCTACTAAATGTACCTCTAGATCAACAAGCTAAATTACTACAGCCAATTAATGAAGGTAATCAGGCTTCTACTAAAGGTACCCCTAAATCTACAAACTGAAGGGCTACATCAGATACATGAAAGTCATCAGGGCCTTACCAAATAAACCCCTATCAACAAGTTCTAGTACAGTTTACACTATATCAACAATCTGTAGGACTACATCAAAAACATGAAGGTCATCAGAGACCTACCAAATGTACCCCAATCACCAAGAAGAAGTACTACATCATATGCATGAAGGTCATCATAGTACTACGAAATGTAATCCTAAGTCAATAAGCTGAAGAACACTGTATAAATGAAGGTCATCAGCATCTTCCCAAATGTTCCTTTAAATCAACAACTTGAAGTATTACATAAAATACATGAAGATCATCAGGTTCCTACCAAAGGTACCCCCAATCAACAAGGTGACGTACGATGTACCCCCTAAATCAAGAAGGTGATGTAGAATGTACCCTAAATCGACAAGCTGAAGGACTACATCAAATACATGAAGATCATAAGGGTCGTACCAAATGTACCCTTAAATCGACAAGCTGAAGTCCTACATTATGTACAATATGAAGGTCATCAGAGTCCTACCATATGTACTCCTGAATCAACAACCTGAAACACATCAAATACATGAAGGTCATTATCAGGGTCCTACTAAATATACCCTAAATTTATAAGTTGAAACACTGCATCACATACATGAAGGTCATCAGGGTCCTACCTAATGTACCCCTAAATTAATATGCTGAAGTACTACATCAAAAACATGAAGGTCATCAGGGTCCTACTAAATGTACCCTTCAGCCAACAAGATGAAGGATTACATCAAATGCATGAAGGTTATCATTGTCCTACCAAGTGTACTCCTAAATCAACAAACTATTGTACTTCATCAAACACATGAAAGCCATCAGGGTCCTGTCAAATGTACCCATAAATCCACAAACTGAATCAAATACATGAAGGTCATCTGGGTCCTGCCAAATGTACCCCTAAATCTACAAGCTGAAGTACTACATCAAATACAGGAAGGTCATGAGGGTCCTACCAAATATACCCCTCATTGAACAAGGTGAAGTACAGTATGCCCCTAAATCAACAAGCTGAAGTACTACATCAGATACATAAAGGTCATCAGCATCCTACTAAATATACCCCTAAATCACCAAGCTGAAATACTACATCAGATATGTAAAGCTCATCAGGGTCCACCCAAATGTACCCCCTCCTAAGTCAACAAGCTGATGTACTACATCAAGTACATGAAGGTATTCAGTGTTCTACCAAATGTACCACCAATGAACAAACTGCAGTACAATATACCCCAAAATCAACAAGTTGAAGAACTAAATCAAACACAAGAAGGGCATCAGGGTCCTACAAAATGTACCCCTAAACCTACAAGCTGAATAGTACATCAGATGCATGAAGGTCATCATGGTGCTACCAAATGTGCCCCACTAGCCAACAAGCTGAAGGACTACATCAAATACATGAAGGTCATCAGGGTCCTAACACATGTACCCCCCAATCAATAGGCTGAAGTATAATGTACATCTAAATCAACATGCTGAAGGACTACATCAAATACATGAAGGTCATCAGGGTTTTACCAAATGTAACCCTTAATCAACAAGCTGAAGTATTACATCAAATACATAAAGGTCATTGTGGTCCTACCAAATGTACTCCTAAATTAACAAGCTGAAGAACTATATCAAATACATGAAGGCCATCAATGTCCTGCCAAATGTATCTCAAAATCAACAAACTGAAGTAGTACATCAAGTACATGAAGGTCATCAGGGTCCTGTCAAATGTACCCCTAAATCCACAAACCGAAGTGCATTAAATACATGAAGGTCATCAGGGTCCTGCCAACTTTACCCCCAAAACTGCAAGTTGAAGTACTACATCAAATACTTGAAGATCATCAGGGTCCTACCAATTGTGCTCCTAAATCAAGAAGCTAAAGTACTACATCAAATTCATGAAGGTCATCAGGGTCCTACTAAATGTACCCTTAAATCAGTAAGCTAAAATACTACATCCAATATATGAAGTTTATCAGGCTCCTACTAAATGTACCCCTCAATATACAAGCTGAAGTACTACATCAGATTCATGAAAGTCATCAGGGCCCCAACAAATGTACCCCTAAATCAACAAGCTGAAGTACTATATTACACAGATGAATGTCATCAGAGTCCTACCAAATGTACTCCCAATCAACAAACTAAAGTACAATATACTGTTAAATCAACAAACCAAAGGACTAAATTAAATACATGATGGTTATCAGGGTCCTACCAAATGTACTCCTAAATCTACAAGCTGAAGTTCTACAGTGTATAAATGGAGGTCATCAAGGTCCTACCAAACGTATCCCTAAATCAACAAGATGAAGTAGTGCATCAGATACATGAAGGTCATCAGGGTCCTTCCAAATGTACCCCTAAGTCAACAAGCTGAAGGATTACATCAGATACATGAAGGTCATCAGGGTCCTACCACATGTACCCACAATCAACATGCTGAAGTATAATGTACCTCTAAATCAACAAGTTGAAGGACTACATGAAATACATGAACAGGGTCTTACATCTTCAGGGTCCTACCAAATGTAACCCTAAATCAACAAGCTGAAGTAGTATGTCAGATACATGAAGGTCATCAGGGTCCTACCAAATGTACCCCTAAATCAACAAGCTGAAGTACTGCATCAAATAAATGAAGTTCATCAGGGTCTTACCAAATGTACCCTGAATCAGTAAGCCTGAAGTGAAATGTACCCAAAAATCACAAGCTGAAGTACTACACCACATACATGAAGGTTATCAGGTCCTATCAAACGTACCACTAAACCAAGAAGCTGAAGGACTACATCAAATTTGAGAAGGTCATCAAGGATCTTTTAAAATCAAGAAGCTGAAGTACTACACCAAATAAATGAAGGTTATCAGGGTCCTACCAAATGTACCACTAAATCTACAAGTTGAAGTACTACATCAGATGCATGAAGGTAATCAGGGTCCTACCAAATGTACCCCTAAATCAACAAGCTGAAGTACTGTATCACATACATGAAGGTCATCAGGGTTTTACCAAATATATCCCCTTCAACAAGCTGAAGTATAATGTACCTGAAAATCAACAAGCTGAAGTACTACATCATATAGATAAAGGTCATCATTGCCCTACCAAATGTACTCCTAAGTTGACAAGCTGAAGAACTACATCAAATACATGAAGATCATAAGGGTCCTGCTAAATGTACCCCCAATGAACACGCTGAAGTCCTACATTATGTAAATGAAGGTAATCAGGGTCATACCATATGTACTCCTAAATCAACAACCTGAAGTACTACATCAAATGCATGACGGTCATCATGGTCCTACCAAATGTGCTCCTAAATCAACAAGCAGGAAGTACTACATTCAAATATATGAAGGACATCAGGGTCCTACCAGATGTACCCCCATTCAACAGGCTGAAGTATAATCTACCTTTAAATCAACACGCTGAAGGACTACATCAAATGCATGAAGGTCATCAGGGTCCAACCAAATGTAACCCTAAATCAACAAGTTGAAGTATTACATCAAATACATGTATGTCATCATGGTCCTACCATATCTACTCCTAAATGAACAAGCTGAAGGACTATATCAAACACATAAAGGTCATCAATGTCCTACCAAATGTACCTCTAAATGAACAAGCTGAAGTAGTCCATCAAATACATGAAGGTCATTAGGGTCCTGTCAAATGTGCCCCTAAATCCACATGCTGAAGTGCATTAAATACATGAAGGTCATCAGGGTCCTGCCAAATGCACCTCTAAATCTACAAGCTGATGTACTACATCAAATATGTAAAGGTCATCAGAGTCCTACCAAATGTATCCCTAAATCAACAACCTGACGTACTACTTCAGATACATGAAGGTCATCAGGGGATTACTAAATACACCCCTAAATCAACAAGCTAAAGCACTACAACCAATTAATAAAGGTAATCAGGCTTCTACTAAAGGTACCCCTAAATCTACAAACTGAAGTACTACATCAGATACATGAAAGTCATCTGGACCTTACCAAATGTACCCCCATCAGGAAGCTCTAGTATAATTTAGGCTATATCAACGATCTGAAGGACTACATCAAAAATATGAAGGTCATTAGGGTCCTACCAAATGTACCCCTAAATCAAAAACTTGAATGACTACATCAAATGCATGAAGGTCATCAGAGACCTACCAAATGTACCCTTCAATCAACAAGAAGTACTACAACATATGCATGAAGGTCATCATGGTACTACCAAATGTAATCCTAAGTCAACAAACTGAAGAACTACATTGTATAAATGAAGGTCATCAGCATCCTCCCAAATGTTCCTTTAAATCAACAACTTGAAGTATTACGTAAAATACATGAAGATCATCAGGTTCCTACCAAAGGTACCCCCAATCAACAAGGTGAAGTACAATGTACCCCTAAATCGACAAGCTGAAGGACTACATCAAATACATGAAGATCATAAGGGTCGTACCAAATGTACCCCTAAATCAACAAGCTGAAGTCCTACATTATGTACATTATGAAGTTCATCAGGGTCCTACCATATGTACTCCTGAATCAACAACCTGAAGCACATCAAATACATGAAGGTCATTATCAGGGTCCTACTAAATGTACCCTAAATTTATAAGCTGAAACACTACATCACATACATGAAGGTCATCAGGTTCCTACCAAATGTACCACTGAATCAACAAGCTTAAGTGCTACATGAAATACATGAAGGTCATCATGGTCCTACCAAATGTACTCCTAAATCAACAAGCTGAAGTAATACATTAAATAAATGAAGGTTATCAGGGTCCTACTAAATGTACACCTAAATCTACTAGCTGAAGTACTAAGTCAAAAACATGAATGTTATAAAGGTCCCACCAAATGTACCCCTGAATCAACAAGCTGAGGTACTACACCAGATATGTAAGGGTAATCAGGATCCTGCAAATGTACCCCTAAATCCACAAGCTAACATACTACATCAAGTACATAAGGGTCATCAGTGTCCTACCAAATGTACTCCCAGTCAACAAACTGAAGTACAATATACCCCTAAATCAACAAGCTGAAGGACTAAATCAAATACATGAAGGTTATCAGGGTCCTACCACATGTACCCCCAATCAACAGGCTGAAGTATAATGCACCCCTAAATCAACATGCTGAAGGACTATATCAAATACATGAAAGTCATTAGGGTCCTACCAAATATAACCCTAAATCAACAAGTTGAATTATTACATCAAATACATTAAGGTCATAAGGGTCCCACCAACTGTACCCCTGAATCAACAAGATGAAGTACTACACCAGATACATAAGGGTAATCAGGATGCTACAAATATACCCCTAAATCAACAAACTAAAGTACTATATCAAGTACATGAAGGTCATCAGTGTCCTACCAAATGTACCCCCAGTCAACAAACTGAAGTACAATATACCCCTAAATCAACAAGCTGAAGGACTAAATCAAATACATGAAGGTTATCAGTGTCCTACCAAATGTACCCCTAAATCTACAAGCTGAAGTACCATATTGTATACACAGAGGTCGTCAAGGTCCTACCAAATGTATCCCTAAATCAATAAGCTGCAGTAGTACGTCAGATACATGAAGGTCATCAGGGTCCTACCAAATGTACCCCTCAGCCAACAAGCTGAATGATTACTTCAAATACATGAACGTCATCATAGTCCTATCAACTGTACTCCTACATCAACAACCTGAAGTACTATCTCAATACATGAAGGTCACCAATGTTCTACCAAGGGTACTCCTAAATCAACAAGCTGAAGTACTTCATCAAACACATGAAAGCCATCAGAGTCCTGCCAAATGTACTCATAAATCCACAAGCTGAAGTGCATCAAATACATGGAGGTCATCTGGGTCCTGCCAAATGTACCCCTAAATCTACAAGCTGAAGTATCACATCAAATACATGAAGGTCATCAGGGTCCTACTAAATGTATCCCTAAGTCAACAAGATAAAGTACTACATCCAATATATGAAGGTTATCAAGGTCCTACTAAATGCACCCCTAAATCTACAAGCTGAAATACTAAATCAAAAACATGATGGTTATAAGGGTCTTACCAAATGCACCCCTATTTCAACAAGCTGAAGTACTACATCAGATACATAAAGGTCATCAGGAGCCTACCAAATGCACAGAACCACAAATGTCCTTCACGATAGAGAAACAGGCAGAAGGATAAAATAAAATTCTTCTTTATTAAGATTTCTGGTACCGCAGCCTTTTGCCTTCAAGGAAGGTCATCAGGGTGCTATCAAATGTACCCCTAAGCCAACAAGCTGAAGGACTACATCAAATGAATGAAGGTCATTAGGGTCCTAACACATGTACCCCCAATCAACAGGCTGAAGTATAATGCACCTCTAAATCAAGACGTTGAAGGACTACATCATATACTTGCAGGACATCAGGGTTCTACCAAATGTAACCCTAAATCAACAAGCTGAAGTATTACATCAAATACACGAAGGTCATCATGGTCCTACCTAATGTACTCCTAAATCAACAAGCTGAAGAACTATATCAACTACATGAAGGTCATCAATGTCCTGCCAAATGTACCCCTAAATTAACAAGCTGAAGTAGTACATCAAATACAAGAAGGTCATCAGGGTCCTGTCAAATGTACTCCTAAATCCACAAGCTGAAGTGCATTAAATACATTAAGGTAATCAGGGTGCTGCCAAATGTACTCCTAAATATACAAGCTGAAGTACTACATCAAATACTTGAATATCATCAGGGTTCTACCAAATGTACTCCTAAATCAATAAGCTGACATACTACATCAAATTCATGAAGGTCATCAAGGTCCTATTAAATGTACCCCCAACTCAACAAGCTAAAGTAATACATCCAATATATGAAGGTTTTCAGGCTCCTACTAAATGATTCCTAAGTCTACAAGTTGAAGTACTACATCAGATTCATGAAAGTCATCAGGGCCCTATCAAATGTAGCCCCATCAACAAGCTGAAGTACAATGTACCCCTATATCAACAAGCTGAAGGACTACATCAAATACATGGAGGTCATCAGGGTCCAACCAAATGTACCTCTAAATCAATAAGATGAAACAGTACATCAAAAACATGAAGGGCATCAGGGTCCTACCAAATGCACCCAACACCAACACCAACGCATTGAATAACTACATCAAATACATGAAGGTCATCAGAGACCTACTAAACATACCACCCAATCAACAAGCTGAAGTACTACATCATATTCATGAAGGTCTTCAGGTTCCCACTAAATGAACCCCTAGATCAACAAGTTGAAGTACTACATCAAATACATGAAGATCATCAGGTTCCTACCAATTGTACCCCCAATCAACAAGGTGAAGTACAATGTACCCCTAAATCAACAAGCTGAAGTACTACATCAAATACTTGATGGAGCAGTGGTGCAGTGGTAGCGTTGTCACCTCCCAGCAAGATGTTCTTCGGTTCGATTCTTGGCTGGAGTACCTTCTGTGTGGAGTCTGCATGTTCTAACTGCGTTTGTGTGGGTTTTTCCTGGGTACTCCGGTTTCTTCCCATGTTACAAAAACATGCATCTGGAGTGTTGCTGCCTGGGCCTCCACTGAAATTTGTCTTTGTTCCAAGTCGGGATTTCCCGGTAAACAAATGTTAAATAAAAATAAATAAAATAAAGTACTGCAGCAAATACATGAAGGTAATCAGGGTCCTACCAAATGTACCCCTGAATCAACAAGCTGAAATGCTACATGAAATACATGAAGGTGATCATGGTCCTACCAAATGTACTCCTAAATCACCAAGCTAAAATAGTACATTAAATAAATGAAGGTTATCAGCGTCCTACTAAATGCACCCCTAAATATACAAGCTGAAGTACTAAATCAGATACATGAAGGTCATCAGGGTCCTACCAAATGTACCCCTAAGCCAACAAGCTGAAGTACTACGTGAAATACATGAAGGTCATCAGGGTGCTACTAAATGTACCCTTAAATTAACAAGCTAAAGTACTACATCAAATAGATGAGGTTATCAAGCTCCTGCTAAATGTACCCCTAAATCTGCAAGCTGAAGTACTACATCAGATACATAAAGGTCATCAGGGTCCTACCAAATGTAATCCCAATCTATAAGCTGAAGTACATTGTACCCCTATATCAACAAGCTGAAGGACTACATCAAACACATGAAGGTCATCAGGGTCCTACAAAATGTACCTCTAAATCAATAAGATAAAATACTACATCAAAAACATGAAGGTCATCAGGGTCCTACCAAGCATACAGAAATTTCCAAACTCCTTGTTGGGGGGGGGGGGCACCATAGCTGTAGGAGCAGCAGTCAAGGAGCCGAGTGGGCAGTTGGAGTGGATGAGCAAGCATCACTTGTATCATATGCAATGTAGAGTGGGTGCAGTACCTTGTAGCACTGGCAGGGAGGCAACATCTACTCCAGAACTATGGGCCATGATACAGATAATGCAAAATAAAATAATGCATGCATTATCACATCCATAGGTTCATAGGTTCATACTAGGCTATCTGCCCTAGGGCATTTATAAGCCGAGCCAGAGTGTGTTTGGCTTTCGCCACCCATTTTAAATTAATTTTGCTATGCCCTTTTTCGAGGTTAGTATACTGTGCCTCTGTCTAACAGTGACACAGAAGTGATACCCGGGGTAAACCTACGATCTCCCATCCACTCATCAAGATTCCTCTTGAAGAGAGTCAATGAGGGACTCTGCCTAACCTGGACTGGGGTTTTATTCCAGAGTGAAGGGAGCCTCTGGGTTATGAATCTGTCCCTCCAGCATGTCCTATTTATTTCAGTGCTGAGGTTCAAGTCTCTCGAGCACGTGGCTTGATGGGATTTGGATTTTCTGAGGTGCAGCATGTCCATTAATTCCGGGTTGGACATTGCTTTATATGTCAGGTGCAGATCACCTCTGAGCAGGCGGTATGCCACTGAGTAGAGTTGGAGTTTCTTTAACCGGGCAGCATATGGCATCTGTTTGAGCCCTTTGATCCTCTTGGTGAGGTACATTTGGGGTCTTTCCAGTTGCTGCAGGTGTCTGGTAAGGTACATCCCAAAAGGGGGATTGTACTCAATTATGGGCCTGAAGAGGGATGAGTAAAGAGGCACAATGACCTCCCCTGATCTAGATGTGAATCCCTTCATGATTAGGTGGGCTATATAAAATGTTTTTCTAACCACTTTGGCCACGTGGTTGTCAAATGAGAGATTGCTATCAACTTGGGTCCCCAGGTCCCTAATTACTTCTTCTGTACTGAATGGATTACCACCTATGTGGTAATTTGTGGGCACTTTGTTTTTGCCAAAGGGGATGACTATACACTTTTTGGCATTTAGCTTGAGGCCATGGCTCTGGCACCAGTTGTCTGTTTTTATGAGGCCCTTTTGGAGGATGGTTGTGTCGGCTGGAGAGTCGATTATGGCACCCCGTTTGCAGTCATCTGCGAACTTGGTCAGCCACAGTCCTTCCGTGTTGGCCTGTTCCTCCGAGAAATATATACCGAACAAGAGAGGTCCCAGGACTGAGCCTTGTGGGACGCCACTTGTAACTGGTTTGGAGTCTGACATGGCTCCAGCAATTCTAACCATGTGGGTTCTGTCCTTGAGCCAGTTTGCAACCCATCTAGTGACATAGGGGTTTATATTTAAGCTGGTGAGCTTATCTATAGTGCCCAAGTGGGGTATTGTATTGAAGGCTTTTGCGAGGTCCAGGTAGGCTGTGTGGACCACCTTCCCCTCATCAATGGCCTTGGTGACTGTTTCAAAGAAATCGACCAGGTTTAAGAGGCAGGATCTGCCTTTAACAAAGCCGAACTGGGTAGGATTCAGTATCTGTAGGTCCCCAATATCTTTATTTATGAGGTCCATGATGATCCTTTCCATAGCTTTGCAGACCAAGCTAGTCAGGCTTATGGGGCGATAGTTTCCAGGATCCGTTGAGGCACCACCTTTGTGGAGAGGGACCACTGTTGCTGTACGCCACTCTTTGGGTACATATCCTGTAGTAAGGCTGAGATTGAACAGTAGTTTTATGTTTGGGTTTAGCTCTTCTTGGAGTTCATGTAGGATGCAGCCCGGGACACCGTCTGGTCCCATTGATGCTTTGTTTTTTGCTTTGGAGAGGGCGGCTGTTACCTGAGCATCTGAGATGTCAGGGGGGTAGCACTCTGCTGGGATAGATATTTGCCCTTTTGGTGGGGAGGGGGGGAGAAGTTTGTGCTGAACCTGTCAGCTGGGATGTTGGCAATGTCTGTGGTTTCGGTGTATTTTTTGTCATTTTGGACTAATTCTGAGCATATCTGGGAATTCCCACCCAGGTTCCTAACATAACTAAAGAAAGCCTTGTGATTATCCTTAGTGTCCTGTGCAATTTTTCTCTCGAAGCTGGCCTTAGATGATTTTATGAGTGCCCTTAGTTTTTTGCTAATACTGATCAGAGATGCCTTCCCTTTTTGGGATTTTGCTCTATCATGTAGTAGCTTCCTCCTTCTATTGTATAGTTTGTTTATGGCCGGGGTCCACCAGACAGGACGTCTGCCTTTGGAGGATTGGGTCTTGGTTTTATTTGGGATTGCATGATCCATGCATTCCTGAAGGTGTTCATAGAATGCGTTTTTAAAGGATTCTGCGGTCTGGGCCATATTTTCCACAGGCCCGGGGGCTTTGAAGGATTCCACCTCAGTTTTGAGGAGTGTGAAATTTGTTTTAGAGAAGTTTTTCACTGTGGTTTTCTAGGCAGGGGGTGGGGTCAGGATGTGAATATCCAGTGAGATTAGTTTATGGTCTGATCTTACCAGTGAGGGATACACTTCTGGTCTGGAGCATAGAGTCCCCATGTTGGTGATGATCAGGTCCAGTATGTTTTCCCCTCTCGTGGGAGTGGTAACAAGTTGCTCCATAGCATTTGAGTTTATAAATTCTAGGAACCTTTGGGCTAGGGTGCTGGAGCTAGAGTAATGCTCCCAGTCTATGTTTGGGTAGTTGAAGTCGCCAAACAATTTCAGAATTTCACGCATGACGTCAGAGGATGAAGACTTCCTCACGGAATGTCACAAATTGAGGTCCATGTTCCAGGACAGGGGATATCCTGTATGGTTTATCAACCAAATTCAAGAACAAGTTATCACTGGTAGAAAAGACAGATATACCCCAGTGTTAGGGGCAGGGACTACTTCACTGAGACAGGATATGTATGAAAATAATACAGACTATGATCATGCCTTTATCACACAATACAGCACTAACTCAAGTGATATTAGGGATATCATTGTACAGGAGTGGGAAGCATTTATGGCATTCACAGATTTGCCCAATTTGCAAGGCAAAGAAATGAGAACTGTTTTTAGAAGGGGTAGAAACATTAAAAGTTTGTTGGAACAGGCCCCCTTCCAGAATAAAACAGCACGTACACGCAAGGGTACATATAAATGTGGTACCTGCTCACAATGCTCTTATATCATACAGGATGAACAAGTCACTATCACAGCTTTGAATAGAGTTATCAAAGCAAGAGAATACTTCAATTGTAATAGTCAAAGGGTGGTATATCTGGCTATTTGCACACAATGTCCAGCATACTATGTGGGCAAAACAGAGCGCACTCTCAAGCGCAGGATATATGAACACATGTATGACGTGCAAAAAACTAACATCAATAATGCTTTGTACAAACATACATTGACATGTCCCACAGCCAGATATAGATTTTTTGTCCTGGAAAGTATAGACAAGGACCCTAGGGGGGGACCATGGCAGGCCAGGTTGGAACAAAGGGAGACTCACTGGCAAATCTCCCTGGATTCAAATAAAAAACCAGGCTTAAATGACTATATTTCCATCAAGCCCATACTAAAACTTAAGGCCAGTATAGTATAGATAAACACACTGTAATATTTAGAGGATTTTAAATTGTTTTTAAGACTATCATGAATGTATTTAGTTTTATTTATGGTGGTATTTTGTGACACATTAATGTCTTTTTAATAAAACATATTTTATTTTTTGTATATATGTTTTTTATACATTAGTTTAAAATGTTCTACAGTTTCAGAACAAAGCATTTACAATGAATATTCCTTTAACTTCTTAATTGGAACAACATGTGATTAATCATTGGTGTATTTAAACTAAACATTCAGGTGTTTTTATTGTCTGAAGAAGTTGCATTCAGCAACGAAAACGTGTTTTATTTGTTGGAAATACAAGCGTTAATAAAGAAGGTTTACATCTTAGCGTACTCCATCATTTGGTCCTTGGATATCTATTGGCTTTATCCCTGAAGCTGTGCTTGGTTGTAGTTGAAGTCGCCCAATATAATGGTGTTTGGAGAGACCTTCATATTTTCTAGTGTTCTCAGGAAGGCCGAGTGGGGTTCCTAGGTTTGGGAGGGTGGTCTGTAGCAGGCTATAAACTGGAAGGCAGTTTTACCCACTGTTAGTTGCACATGGATAGTCTCTGATGCTTCGTGCTGTGCCACCAACCTGGAGGTGTGGGTATCTTTGACGAATATTTATACTCCCGCCTCCTTTTGTGGTTCGGTCCAAGTTTTAGGGCCGAAAAGCATGGTATGAGGTATAACCTGGTAGTGCTGGGGTGCTCTCGGGAGCCTTGAACCAGGTTTCTGTTACTGCACAGATATCGATGTTCTCCATGCTAAGGAGAGTTTTGAGTGCGTGAATCTTGAGGTTTAGACTTCTGGCGTTGAGTAGCATTACTCTTAGTTTCTTATCCCTTGTGATACCTATGGAGGTGGGTTTGTCTTTTGAGCCTTGCCTAAAAAAGGCACTATGGGGGTAGCAAGAGCCTTTGTCAATATCCGAAAGCCCAGGTGTGACAGGTGCAAGCCGTCCCTAGCGAAGCATCGTGGCTTGTCGAGCATGTCATCCCAGGCTGACAGGCATTGGATCCCCTTTTAATGACACCAATACTTAAGCCAATTGTTGAAATTGATCATCTTGTCTTCATATTGTGGCATCATTCTTGGTGAGAGTAAGATGCTACTCAAGGTCAGGGTCATACCGGCCTGGGCTACATGCTCAGAGAGCTCCTCTATGTCTCTTTACATGTAGTCCAGGGAGGTACGTCTCAGGTCATTCACACCAGCATGGACAATGACTGAGTCATATTTGTACTTGCCTTGGAGTGACCTGAGTGCTTGTGTTATGTGGCGGATCCTAGCACCTGACAGGCAGCTCACCGTGACCTTCTCCTTGTTCAGCCTGGTGAGCGGGATGTCAGTGTGCCTGACGATAGAGTCACCTATTACAAATGTATCAGGTGTGTTGTTTAGCCTTAAGGGCTGTGACTGTTCAGCACACTGGCTTTGTGAGCTATGTGTTGCACGTGTTTTGTTTTGGGGTAGTGGTTGCTTGGGTGTCTGCTTTGGAGGTCTCTGCTGCTTAGGCAGATTTTTATTTAGAGCTTCCGAGTATGTTTTTGTGTGTTTATGTGTTTGGTTTGCTGTCGTGGTAGGTCTATGTGAGACTAGAAATGTAGTGAGTGTGGTTTCCTTCTCCTTCTGACTGGTTACGCCAGTACTGAGTTGAGAGAGCTTAGCCTCCAGTTTGGCTATATGGTTGCATCTCTCACATGTGTTGGAATTTGTTGGGAGGAGGAGAGGGTTGTCTGTGTACATGAGGCAGTTGTAACATTGCCTCAAGATTCCCAGATTCACCAGCTGGACCGGAGAGGAGATTGACAACTGACCTTTGGACATGCTAGAATAGTACTGGGAATTCCTTTATAATTGAAAAAAAGGGCCAATGGGGAACAAGGTACTGAAGGGGAGTTTGTGAGGGTGTAGTGCTTTTAATTTTTTTAGTGCTGACTTATATAATTGCTTTAGTGAGCAAGTGCCAGGTAACTTAAATGCAATGTGTTACAGGTAACTTAAATGCAAAAACGACAAACAGTAACTTTCTTTCAAGTGAAACAAGGAAATAAGTACAGTAAGCAATGCAGATATCACTAGGGATCCACAGAAGTGCTGAAAATCCGCATTTTAGGTGGAATTAGCTTTTCAGGGAAGTAACAAGCAAACAAATAACAAGCATGCAAACAAAGCTAGATTCAGCAGGCCTGGATCTAGTCTATGCTACAGCAAACAAGGTGTACCAATTACAGTAAGAAGCAGTTCAAATATGCAGGCACTATAAGCCTTTAACCAGAAATTCCCAGCTCAGAAGGGCAGAGTCCAGCCTCTCCTCCCACAAGAGTGCAGACCACGAACCCTCTTAATGTAAAATAACTGGCCTGAAGCCCAAGTGCTTAAACCAGAACTAATACACTTTTAGAATAACAGACACTGAGCCCTCAATCAGCAGTTCCCAACTTAGAAGGATGTAAGCTACCTGTCCTGCTACCACAGTGCAGGCCACAAACCTTCCTAATGTAAAACAACTGGTCTGAATCCCAAGTGCTTAATCCAAAAGACTTAGAATGATAGCTACACTTTAATCAAATTACTACCAAGCAGTAATAAATGCAATTGAATACTTTAAAGAATGCCTGGATTAGTGCTCAAGTTATACAAACAAAGCTAGATTCAGCAGGCCTGGATCTAGTCTATGCTACAGCAAACAAGGTGTACCAATTTCAGTAAGAAGCAGTTCAAATATGCAGGCACTATAAGCCTTTAACCAGAAATTCCCAGCTCAGAAGGGCAGAGTCCAGCCTCTCCTCCCACAAGAGTGCAGACCACGAACCCTCTTAATGTAAAATAACTGGCCTGAAGCCCAAGTGCTTAAACCAGAATTAATACACTTTTAGAATAACAAACTGAGTCCTCAATCAGCAGTTCCCAACTTAGAAGGATGTAAGCTACCTGTTCTGCCACTACAGTGCAGACCACAAACCTTCCTAATGTAAAACAACTAATCTGAAGCCCAAGTGCTTAAACTAAAAGGCTTAGAATGAGTTACACCAAGCAGTAATAAATACAATTGAGTACTTTTAAGATGACGCAAAAACAAAATAAAGTAGGAAGAAACACAAATACAGTAAAAGCCATGCTGTATATCAGGTATTACAATATCTATGCAGCTTATCAGTGGGCAGGTCAAAGTCATCATCACATGCACTGATAGGACTCAATGACTGGTAGTAGTAGCACTATCATAAGGGTCATCTCTTCTTTGAGTTAAGCCCTCAAAAATAAATAAATAAAAAAGTCTTCAGATCTAAGCAAAGAGCCATTTGTGTTTTTTTTAGTATATACAGGATGGCTGTTTGCTCCTGTGCCAAACTATGATAGCATCTTGCTTTAGCTTATGGACAAAAAATATGTTTTTTCAGATCTTCAGGCTAAACTATTAACTATTATATATCAGCTTAATATCTCTTTATTAAACTGCTTTGTTAAACTACAGAAAAGTGCTATACCAGCTCTTTGCTACAGCCTAGAACATGCAGCGACTGACTGTCATTTAAGCAGTCATGATTTATTATCAAGGCTGCTTAAATGGTTATTAATATCATTTGTAGAAGCTGATTAGCGCCTCTATTTCAGTGCTGATTGTGCCCCTCCACAGCTTGTGCTTAGAGTAAAATACTCCCCTGGGATTCTACCTGTGTCCCTGCTGGACAGTGGCATGGGGTGCTGACTTGTTGGAACATGGGCTAAATTCTTGGCTAGGCTTGTAAGGGCCCCAGGGCCAATAGCCTAGTAACTTCCTATGATCCTATTATCCTATGAGTAGCCACCATCTTTGACCTGCTATGGCTCTGGTAATGCATACTACAGACTTGTGTGATCATTGTTAGCCCAGATCCCAAATCCAAGCCATCATAGGATATGAAGGTCTGCTTCCCCTCCTCCTCAGAAGGGGATACCATGAAATCCTCCACCTCCCTGAGCCACTTCTGCTTTAATAGTCTACCTACTGCAGATGCCATCTCCTTAGGAATGTTCCATCCTTGTTTTTGGTGTGAAATGTCTTTCAATTGCACTTTGTCACACCTGTCACAGAGACCTTTTATAGGCACCCACTGCACTGATGATCAGCACCACTCCCTGCCACATCTGGTACTGATAAATCTGTTCCATGTTACATTTACCCAGAATTTTCATGCTGTTTTTGCACACAGCCTGCAGTAACACAAAAGGTTATAATGATACCTCTTCCTGCATCAGTGTTCTGACCCCTTATAGTGCTCGGCACACCATGTTTTCCCCTAAGAATGTGTTACCATGCCTTACCCTTGGTACAGGAGTCATCCTGTTCTGTCCTGTGTGGAATGTCCTTTCCTAAGTGTGCATAACCCCCATGTGGCCCCAACAGCTAGGCATGACAGTGTCATGTCAATGTGCTGTGTGCCCACATCTCCATACATTAAATTACCAGGCATCTTGTCTTAGTTTAGTATTCCTATCTCAAAGTCTAAAGCCATAGTCTGTAAAGTCCTGATTCCACAGTTGCTTAAACTGTTCTCATGTAAAATTGCAAATAAGGGTCTCACAGTGTGGAAAGTATGCTAATGAGGATATTTAGCATGCCTGTCTCTGACATGCTACCTTAATACAAAGCACTACTGCACTTACTGGTGCAACCATGCTCATGCTTGGGCTAGGTACACATTCACACTATGCTTATACACCAAGCCTGTGTTGTTTCCAGTGTCATGACTTCATGTGATTGAATTTGGCAGCACTTTACTGTAGTGATATGATGTATACCATATGACATCTGAATGTACGTTTGTGCACCATTTTTCTTATCAAGTGAACCTTTGTAAGTGTACATGGCTTCCTAAGATGCTGGGAACAGTTGGACTCCTGCTTGCTGTCTGAAAGAGTATAATATTTTATTGCTCTACCACTAGAGAAACTTTGAGGAGCACCTGCTGTGCAAGTATGATCTGTTCTCTTTACTGGTCCGACAGTGTACTGAGTTCTTTCTCCTCTGTTTTAGTGACCAATAAGCAGACAACCAAGACAGAGGGATGCCACAAGATGCAAGAGTGTCTCTCATGATGGTGGAGTACATATGCCTTGAGCACTACTGTACTGTGCTGCTGCAAGTTTATGTGTAACATATGTGACTACTAATGAGTCTTTCTGTCTTCCTTCTGCAAGTCTAGCTGTGCTTGTGGAAGAAAAGTTGTGGCAGCCATCTTGCCTGTGCTAGCTGATGCCTCTAGTGAAAAGTTACCAGTGGTTACTAGGTCTATATCTCATCAGTAGGATGCAGGTCATCCTGCTAAAGGTAACCTGTAGGGCTTACCCAAAAGTGACCTGAAGGGCTCATTGTTATCATCTTGGCAACTTCTTAGGAGGGGAGGTGCAGTCTTCTCTTCTGTTAGTGACTTAGAGAGGTCTCCTTGAGGTCTTCTGATGGCACTTGTGGAGACTGGTGTCATCCAAGGTAAACAGACAGATGGATTCCTGCCTCTTATCCATATAGTACATATTAGTATAGGTGGTCAAGCCATACAACCAGCAAGACCCAACCAACAAAGATGCATTTTACACATTTTGCTAACCCTAACCACTAAGATGACTGACATCTGTGGTGAGTTTGCCTCTGGTACAGCCTTGCATTCACCATGTATTTTATCTTATCCCTTATGTGTTATTCTGCATAACTTGTTTGTTGTCCAGCTGTCTCCTTCACTAGATGCCCATAACTGTCTATTGGTGTTCACCCACTGTGGTCCTCACTTGTATCTTTATTACTCCTGTCTGTATTTGTGTTTTAATGTTTGTCTGCACCTGCTACCTTCCTTTCTCTGTCTACCCTTTCCACAACCATTCCTCACTACCTTCCCAACCTACCATTCATCTTCTTATATTACAATTTAGAGTCTTTTCTATAAAAATATGCCCCTCTCCCCACCTCCTATTCTTTATGGCTACACTTTTGTGTTTTCCTCTGCTTGCTACTCCCATTTTTCTAATTTTACTATACCCCCATTCCTTCCCCATTTATATGATGAACTGGGCTGACAAATTGCTGTGCTGTCCCCCCTTGGGCTGCCTACTTTGTTGAGCATGTGAGGATGCTTTTGGCTCACTACCCTGTCTTTCATGTGATGTCTGACAATCCAGTCATGTGCACTTTGCTACCACTGTCCCTAGCTAATGTTCCTTCTCCCTACTTTATTGTGCAGTCCTTTTCTTTTGATTACTGGTACTATGCAATCCCTGCTAAATACCCGAGCAGTTACAAATCACATTGTGCTATGGGCTGATTGCTATTTATCACCACACAGGTGTGCAGTGCATGTCTAAGAATCCCAACAAAGTGTTTTTCATGTTTCGTTGTGTGTAGTTGTATTTTTTCAGCGTTTAAACTCATTTAGATGGAAAATTAATATTAGAGTTCTGAGCTGCTACACTTAGCTCTAGTGTCAAGCCCATATATAAGACTTGCCATTTATGAACATTTTTTGATCATGTCTCTGTCCCACTCCTATTGTCAAACTAAAGCAATGTGTTCATAAAAGTAATTTCCATAGTACTCACAAACACTTCAATTTTACATCATTTCTAGTCTCCAAAATAATCATTTTGTTTTTGCTTTTGCATATTTTTTAATTAAATCACATTTTCTAATAATAGGCAATGGCCTCACACATCATAAAGACTCAATCTTTTGCTTTCTAATGTCTTGTTTCATGCTTATGGCCTTAATATGTGCATTGGCTATACTTTTTAGCTACTCGTTTATCACTTAATGCCATCTTGGCCAATGTGTTTGGCTCCCACATGTAGCCCTGTCAGTTAATATTTTTATTATTTTTACAGTCACCAAAAGAAAGAAAGAGTGTAGTAAAAAGTGGGAGATGAAAATATGGGCTAAGCTAAGAAGGAATACTGGTTGGCTAACAAAGAGGCTAAGAGAGGAGTTGCAATAGCAAATAACAAGCTTTTGGAAAATGACTCAGTAGACAGCACAAATAAATTCTGTCAAAGTCTGACACCCTTCCTAAGGCATTCCAGGACAATTTGCTCACCAGTCCACAGGAAATCAAAGGCAGATGGAAGGAGTATTTCCAGCCACATGTGAATGAAGAAAACACCACAGTGCTACCCCAGAAACAGTCCACCATGAATGAAGAGGAGGAGCCCACTCTAGAAGAAGTAAGAACATCACTAAGGAAAATGACGTCAGGGAAATCAGCACGCTTAGATGAGGTTATGGAAGATATTTTATTTATTTAACATTTGTTTACCTGGAAAGCCCAACAAGGACAGTGCCTATTTTTAGTGGGGAGAAATGCTCCAGACGCATGTCTTTGTAATGTGGGAGAAAACTCACACAAATGCAGGGAGGACATGCAGACTCCACACAGAAGGCACCCCACCTGAGAATTGAACTGGAGAACCTCTTGCTGTGAGATGACAATGCTAACTGCTACACCACTGTGCTGTCCAGTATGATCAAGATATTGGGTAAGATAGGGGAGAAATGGCTACTGAGGGTACTCATAGCAATATGGAGAGAAAGGTGTATCCCAGATGACTGGAGAATAAACATACTGATGTCAGTGTACAAGAACAAAGGGGACATTCATAACTGTGGGCAATACAGAGATATCAAACTCCTGTCACACTGCATGAACGTTCTGGAAAGGGTTATTAATAAATGAATATGCAGAGTAGTAGTTCAGATACAATCATGATGTAGCACAACTGACCCTATGTTTACAGTGAGACAGATAGTTGAAAAGAAACTAGAGATGAGGAAAATTTCCTACTATTCATTCTTAGACTTGGAGAAAGAATAGGACAATGTCTCAAAAAAGCTGATATGAGCAGTCCTACAGTGATCCAAATTCCCAGAAATATTGGTAGAATTAGTGCAGGCTATGTACAAAGACTCAGTGACTCAAGTACGAATAATGTTAGTACTCACATAGGAGTTCTCAGTGGGATTAGGTGTACATCAGGGGTCAGCTCTGAACTCACTGCTGCTCATACTGTTGATAAATTACATTAGTAAACAGTTTGGAGGGGACAGATCAAAAGTTGCTGTATGCAGATAATGTGGCATTACAGGCAGACACTGAGCAAGAACTTCAGCAAAGAATAGGGGAATGTAATATAAAACTGAAGGCATGTGGGATAAAACTGAGTACAGATAAGACAGTTGTAATGGCAGCAAATGGGGGAAATCAAATGAAGCTGAGACATGAGATAGAAGGGAAAATAGTGGAACAGATTAGTGGTTTCAAGTATCTGGGAGAGGTGGTTGAAAAGAAGGGAAGTCTGAATAAGGACGTCAAAGCTAGAATCAGAGAAACTGCAGACAACTGGCACAGAGTGTCAGGGATAGTATATGAAAGAAGAATGCCAAAGAATCTAAAAAGTTAGGGGTACAAAACAGTCGTGATATATAGTACTACTACATATTACAGAATCCTGCATAGTAAAAGCAGAGCAGTTAAGGAACCTAGAGAAGATGGAGATGAAGTGCTGAGATGGGTGGTAGGATGCACACTGTGGGACTGACAGGGAAATGAGGACATCACTGCAGAAGCCAAAGTAGCTCCAGTTGCAGAGAAGTTCAAAAAGAACAGATTATGGTGGTTCAAACATGTAGAAAAGCAGAACACAATCTGGTGAAGAAGATTTGGGACAGACAGGAAAAAGGCAAGAGGAAATAATCGCGTCCAGCAAAGAGATGGCTGGATTGAGTAAAAGAAGACCTGCAACAGTCAGTCATGTTGAAGAAGGTAAGAGGGTGATTTATTTTCTTTACTCTGTTTTACCTGTTTTCTTTTAACTGCATATTTAAACTAGGAAAGAGACCACAGCTGTGTCTCTTGTGAGTCACACAGAAATTAAGTTTTTCCCCACCCTGCCACCGAGGTCTTTCTTGTTGCCTGTCCTTCATGTTAGTTTGACCACATACCTCCTTTACTCTAATCTTTCATTGGTTATTGTGAGAAAGCACAAAATTATCATTTTGAGAAACCACTTCCCTTTAACTATTTAAATTTATTGGCCATCTCATTGTATTCCATAGAACCAGAATACAAAGTGTCCACCCCCTTCCAATATATCTTGATGTTTTAAAATGAATGGCTCTCCATTTAAATAGGCAAAGCTTAAGTTACTCCCTCATTCATATCTAACTGCTAGGTGCACAGTGCAGCTCTTTTTTTAAAACAAGAAACATCTTTATTAAATTATCACTTATGACATAAGTAATCATACATTAATATAAATGAAAACAAACCATAGGCCACAATCCCAGTTACAAGCATTTACATCACAAACCATATTGACACAGTACCAGTTGCAAACATTATACTTCACTTATAATCTACCCAATCATTGTCAGTCAAAGATTACATAGCTCATTAAAGTCCTGCCTTGTTTTAAACCTCATTCCTTCCCAGTATGTCTTGTTCCCACAGTTCCCATTTTCCTATGTAATTTGCTCCTACCCTTTTCTAAAGACCATAATTCCAGTTGTTTTATCTCTGTTACTATATTCAGTTCTTCTAGTACCATTGGTTTAGACTTTGATTTTCATTTTCTAGTATTTGCTTTTTTGTCAACCACCGTAATCAGACTTAGCAAGGCCTTGCTATGTCTAGGCAATTCCGATTCTGTATCATAGCTCAGAAAAATAATTTCCCTAGTTACACCAATTTGCTCACCAGCATCTCTGACAGAGCAGACTGCATGAAATCTTTAAAGTCTGCCAAGTCATACACTCCCAGAAAATATGTTCCAATTACCTCTTTCTTCCCCATCACACCTCCAACATTTGCTGTTTACCTGAGGAAAATTTCCTTGGAGTGTACTTGGGGTATACAAATATCTATGTAAACATTTCCAAGCAAAAATCCTAATTCTTCCAGAATTTTGTTGCATATTTGGGAGACAAATATATTTGCCCATTGTTTCTTTGTGAATTGCTTATTCAATCTCTCTTCCCAATCCTTTCTAACCTCCTTTGATTGATTTGTATAGCTATCATGCAATATTTTATATGCTCTACTAATTATTCCTTTTTTAATGGCAGCTTCTGTTCTAGAGTCTACTAACTACTGTACCAGTGCTGGTCTTTCATTTAGGACCGCCTCTCCAATTTCTTTCTCTTTGCCTATACTCTGATATCAATCCTTGATAGGGAAGGCAATCTTTAACCTGCAGTCCAAACACATTCTTGGTGTCTTCTCATTCTATTACCTTTCCCTCTCTGGTTATTTGCTCCCAATACCGTGGTTCCTTTACCAGTTTTCTCCAATAAATTCCAGCCTCCTCTTTCCTATTGTCTTTATCCCTAATTGCAGTCACCCCATTAGCAGAATCTTCATTCTCCATTCCCATGTTGGCTTAGTTCTTAAAATATCCAGCAAAACAAACCAGTCCAGTGGACAAAGGAAGAGTGTATTAAAACAATCCAGTAGTAAAAAAGAAAAAATAACACCTTCCAAACACAGCCAAAAAGAATATAAAAAGCTTTTTAATAAATGTAAGTGCTTTTGGGCCCTCACAATGGACTTCTTCAGACATAATAAAACACATCTAATCCTCCATTATATATTCTACTACATTTATATTATTTTTATTTTATTTTACATTTGCTTACCAGGAAAGTCTGACTGGACACATGTCCTTTTTAAGTAGAGGCCCAGGCAGAAAAGCTCCAGTTACAATAAAAATGCAAAATACAAAATAAGGAACACAAATGTATACAAATATGGCACAATAACAAAATTTAAAATACAAGTCAAGAAATGTTAGGTAGCAATATTCTAAGTTATTACATAGCTGTAATCTGTACATATCATAAAGGCTAAGCACCAATAATGTATATGATAATATCACTCTAATGTAATATCGACAGTAGGCCTTTAGTGGCAATTTATAAATGTTTAGAATAAGACTCACAGAAGGAGGTTCTATATCATAGTAGCAGCAGATATCACCTAGTTTCTTTTGTGCTATATGGAGGCATTTAATCAAGTTTCGTATTTACAAAATGTTAAAAAAGGAATTGCAGAGATGCTTGTGGTCATGGAATAGTTAGATATCAGCCACGAGTAGTGCAAGGGCAGATCCATTTGCTAAGGAGATAGCTTTTTAAGGCTGGTTTAAATATTGTTAGGGATGATAGGGAGGTAAGATTAGTTGGTAAGACATTCCAGAATTTACCTATGTAGTCTGAAAAGAGGACATCTCCTGCCTGATTTTTGGATATATGAGTTTTTATGTGGTTTCTGTTGGTGGATCAGAGAGGTTTAGCAGTAGCATAGAGTTTCAGAAGAGTTTGTAGGGTGGGTATTTTTTTAGGCTCTGAGAGGATTTTGTGGGCCATTGAGAGTTGTGTGTAGTGAGGGAGTTGGGGAAGTTCTAACCAGTCAAGCTCCTTGAGTGGTAGGCAGTGATGAGTTCTAGCTGGTGAATTTGTGGCAAATCTTGCTATTTTGTTGTAGCATGTTTCACATTTTTGTAATTCAGATTTCTTAAGGTTAGTGAGAATGATAGCTGCATATAGTAAGGTGGAGAGTAGGTGGGTTTGGGCAATGGCTATTTTGGTATTTGTTGTGAAGTAGTGTTTGCTTCTATGTAAGGTACCAAGTTTTTGTGTACTTTTTTTACTGTTTGAGAAATATGAATATCAAATTTAAGTTTATGGTCAATTACTATTCCAAGTAGTTTAGTGTGCTGTGAGGGGGCTATGTAGGTATTGTTATGGGAAGTAATGTAAAAAGTGTTATGGGTGGGAGTAATTTTGTTAGGAGAGAATATTATCAGTTTTTTTTAGGGTTTAAGATTAAATTAGCATTTATTAGCCAGGATTCCACTTCTTGAAAGGCTTTCTGAGTTACTGTTTGAAGTTCTAGTAAGGAGGGTACAGAACAGATCACAGTTGAGCCGTCTGCATATTGGATGAGTGATGTGTGAGTGGTTGCAAGATGAAGGTTATTAGTAAATATAGAGAATAGGAGTGGGCCTACTATAGAGCCTTGGGGCACCCCAAGTTCAACTGGTAAAAGGGGTGATAGGGTCTGTTGCCATGAGACTACTTGTTGATGTCCTGTGAGGTAATCGTTGAACCATGCAAGGATGGAATTGCAGAAGTTTAAATCTGAGAGTGTGTTAAGAAGGTGAGTATGGGAGACCATATCAAATGCTTTTGACAGGTCCAAGAAGACAGGAGGAATAGTGATTGTTGCTTCTGTGAAGATTGATGAGGTTAGTAAATGACAATAGTGCAGTTGTTGTACTATGGAATGGCCTAAAACCATGTTGGGTATTAGTTAGAAGTTTGTTACTAAGTAGGTAGTCTGTGATCTGCTTATGAATGACTCTTTCTAGGATTTTAGAGAGTGAAGATAATATTGCAATTGGTCTATATTTCTTAAGTTCAGTTGTTGGGTCTCCTTTATGTAGGGGAATAATGTGTGCTGTTTTCCAGATAGAAAGGACCTGGTGTTCAGCTATTGATCTGTTGATTAGTATTGACATAGGGTATGCAATGCCATCTGCTGTAAGCTTTAAGTATTCTGCGGGTAGACTGACATAAGCTAGCAATTAAAATAATCAATCATTTAAACAATTAAACAATTAAAATCAATGACATAATCTGCATGCCTTCAGCAAAGGTTTTAAAGGCACATTTGCATTTAAGCCAGGAGGTCTATGTGCCTGTAAACTGGTTATCCATTTAACCTCAGCTACTTCCACCTTATTCACAATTACACAGATTGTAATAGCAGTGATTTAGTTTATTTGGCTCACTGTAATTTTTGTACATATTTTTACATTGGAAAGACCAATCATACTCTTAAAGAACGTATCTTGGAGCATGTGAGATACATTAGAAACAAAGATCTATGTAGTGCATTATATAGAAACACTGCTGATTTTAATGATCATAGTTTTAGTTTTTTAGTGTTGCAGGCTATTGGCAAGAATCTTAGGGGTGGTGATATTGTGAATAAGGTGGAAGTAGCTGAGGTTAAATGGGTAACCAGTTTACAGGCACATGCACCTCCTGGCTTAAATGCAAATGTGCCTTTAAAACCTTTGCTGAAGACATGCAGATTATGTCATTGATTTTAATTGTTTAATTGTTTAAATGATTGATTATTTTAGTTGTTAGCTTATGTAGTAGAATATATAATGGAGGAGTAGATGTGTTTTATTATGTTTGAAGAAGTGCATTGTGAGGGCGCGAAAGCACTTACATTTATTAAACAGCTTTTTATATTCTTATTGGCCGTGTTTGGAAGGTGTATTTTTTCTTTTTTACTAGTTCTTAAAATACTTTCTGCTACTTTATGAATATTATATTCTGTATGATTATTGTTCTCCTTAAAGGTCTGCATCCAAAATCCCAGTATCTCCTTGTTTTTTGCGCTTCCCCCCATTTTATCATCATACCTTTCCACTTTGAATTATAGTTATCTGCTTGTGCTATGTACAGCAGCCTTAACTGTGTTATTTTGAAATACCCCTTCAAATTGGGTAATTATGGCACATGGGTCATTCGCTCAAAGGACCTTAACCTGGTATGTGACATCAACAGAACTTGCTGGAGAGACAGATTTGTCTCAGAGGTTGGTCTACCTTTGGAACACGCTTCCTATTCATGTTAAACAAAGCTCCTTGGCTCTATTTAAGCATAATTTGGATGATTGGATGGGTAACTGAAATTTACCCTGGGGGTTCTACCTGCGTCCCTCTTGGACATGGGCAATGGGTGCTGATTTTAATGTCTGCTTGAACCAGACACCCTTGGGAATATGGGTTGAACTTGGCTAGGCTTGTAAGGGCCCTGGGGCTATTAGCCTAGTAACCTGCTATGATCCTATTATCCCAATCTGCCATGTTCTGTTGGAAGAATCAGCTTATCCCACTTGACTCTTGCCATCTTCCTCTCCCAGATAAAATTCTTCAGCTCTTTATTAATTGCTATCCACAATTTCTCTGGTTGATAAAAATATGCCTGACCTGTGTATAACACTAAAGGGACTAAAACATTTTAATTGCTTGTTTCTTACTCTCCATATCCATATAACACAGCTTCCATTTTCTCAGTTTTTGTACTATCTTTGTTTAGTCTCTTCCCATATATCCTTATCTGCCACACCAGAATCATTTTAAATTCACATTCCTAAATACCTTATTTCATCATGTCCCCATAAATATGGATATTGCTGAACCAATTTGTGTGTAGGTATATAATTTACTGCCATTACCTTTGTTTTAGCTTGATTAATTTTGTATCACAATTTGAAACTGTCTCAAAATGTTCCACAACAATGTAATGTCCCTTTCTGGTTTTGTTAGGTATAAAATAATATAATCTGCAAATGAGACAGCTTTTCTTGACTACCATACCAATTATATTGTTGAGTTTCTGAGTCCCTTATTTTCTTTGCCAGTCGTTCTAAATATAATGCAAATAAGAAAGGGGAAAGAGAGCACATCTGACTGGTTCCTCTGCTTAAGCAGAAATTATTAGAGGACCCCACCCACTTTAATTTTCACCTCCGATCCCTCATATATCCTCCTAATTAAAATTATTATTTTATCAGGGAATGCAAATGCTTCCATTGCCCTGCTCATAAAGTCCCAGCTTACTCTGTTAAATGCTTTCTTTACATCAAGACCCACCAACAACAGTGGTATTTTCTTACATTCTGCTTCCCTTGGATCATCAGTGTTCTGGTAATTTTGTCAAATACTTGCCTCCCCTCTACAAAACCACATTGATCCATATCTATCAATTTTGGCATTACTTTTGCTTTTTTTCTAGCCATTATAAACATAAATACTTTATAAGCATGGTTTAATATTGAAATGGTCTGTATGAAGCTGGATCAGATGGATCTTTACCCTGTTTAGGTATTACAGCTACCACCGCTTTCTTCCAGGATGCTGGTACTTCTCCATTGCTTAAAATACTGTTAAATAAAACCTTCCAGATCTTTATCATTTTTTCTCTCTCCTAGCTTCCAAATGTCCACAGGAATACCATCTATTCCTGGGGACTTTCCTGTAGTTTGGTTATACGCCACCATTTTTATTTCGTCTCCTCCTATCCTAACTGTTAGTAATTTATCCTCATCAACCTCTAACCTTGGCATATTTAATTCCTTTCATAAATATTTCCATTTGTACCTTTTCTTGAATTCCATATTTCCCTGCTTTGTACAGACTTTCATAGAATTTTTTAAATATTACTAATACTTCTACAGGATATCTTGTTATCTTCCTTGTTATAGCCTCACTAAGCTTGGCAGCAACCCTTTCTACTTTCTGTTGCCTGAGTCTTTGTGCTAAAAGTTTTTCTGCTCTAGATTTTATTATCAAAAAACAGTTGCTTAACAGCAATCTTTCTAAACTCATGGATATTATCAAGGTAATCCCCTATTGTCTGCATAGCTTTCTACAGTTACTCCTCTTCTTGTTCTGTGAGATTCCCTCTATTCTGCAATACTTCAATATTTGTCAGTCCCTCTAAATAATTATTTTTACTTCTTAACCATGTCTCCCTTACATTTATTTCCTCCCTATTTTTAAACTCCACTTTAATTTTATCCCACTCCCTATCTGTATTTTCAGAAGAAATTTCTATAGTCTCTATTATCCCTATTAGTACGACCAATTCCTTAAATTCCTCTTTTTTCAATAGATAAGTGGGAAGGTGCCACTGTCTCATTTTTATCTCTTTACTTTGTGTTTTTATTTTAGTTATTATTGACCCATAATCTGAAATAATTATTGGGTGCATATCAAGACCTTTCTGTAAATGCACATCCTGTGAAATATAAATTCTGTCTAGCCTAGCCCAGTTTTTTTGTATTTTAGAGATTGATGTGTAAATTCAATCTGAACTTCTATTAATGAATTCATATCTACCATGCCAAATATTTTCATAAATTTCTTCAAAAATCTACCCTACTTTGATTTTTTTTTCCAGACACCTTTATTGAATTATCACTTGTGATATAGGCAAATTTATATTCATATAAAAGTAACCACACTATAATTATACTCTCATTTGTTATACTTTCTTGTCTGAGCCCACCAAGACACATCTTTTCTGCTGCAAATCAATTCCAGTCCACACCTATAAGTAATATTCCTTGCTGAAAATTGCTTATTTCTTCCAGGATTTTTCTTAAGCTCCATTATAGCAATTTTAGGTGGAAAATAAATACATGCCAATGTAATCCTCCTCCTTTGCCAGTAGCCCCTTAGTACTACAAATCTATTATTATTATTATTATCTTTTTTATCTTCTTCTATCACTGTTGGAGCTCCTCATCCCTCTGCACAATGGTGGACCAACTACAAACCCATAAGAGTTGACCCATTAGTCAGGGACTTGGGGACACACACAGTAATCTAGCCTGTGACCATCACATGTCTACAGTTGTGAGAAAATCAGTCTATGTTGCACAACTTATAAACAAAGGTATGGCATCTAGGTCCAAGGAAGTCATTATTCTACTGTAGTCAGTATTCATCAGTCCTATCATTGAGTACAATGCCCCCTTTGGTATCTACCTAACCAGGCACAGCCAACAACTGGAACGTCCACAGAGGTTCCTCACTAAAAGAATATGTCCTAAGCAGACCACCTCAAGGCCCTATCCCTGTATTCTGTCTGCTATAGGCTCTTGAGGGCAGATCTATGCCTGGCATACAAGGCATTGTCAGACCCCAGCCTGATGGACCTCTTGCATATCCACAAAACAAACAGCACCAGAATTACCCATTCTAAAGACTTAAACCTTGCCTATGATATAAATAGGACCTGCTGGATGGACAGGTATGTATCCCAAAGACTACCCTTTCTCTGAAACAGGCTCCCCAACCATGTGAGGCAGAGTTCTTTCTAACCCAATTCAAGTGTAACTTCAACAATTGAATAGGGAACAGGAAATTCATCCCTGGTTTGAACCCTGTGTCTCTAATGGACACAGGCAGCCTGTAAATGTTTCGTCTCCCAGGCCCCTGCTTGCAAATTTTCATTTCCCAAACCCCTGCTTCCACTAATCAAGGGTACCAGAACTTGTCCGAGACTTGGGATGCATGGCTAGGCTTAAAAGGCCATTAGCCTAGCAAACACCTATGAACCTACGCACCTATGAGAGAGATGGCGACAGTTGACATGACACCCCAACCCCGTGTAGAAAATGGGAAACAGAGGGTTGATGATGATGATGGTGATAACAATGATTAGTCTTTTTGCTTTGTTTACTGAATTTTTAATGATAGTCTCAATTTTACACACTATCAAACCATCAGCCAATGATTCTAGCTGCACTTTTGGTGTTCACTCACACAGTACCCATCAGAGGCTTTGCCAAGTTTTATCTTGAATTTGCTTAGGAGCCTGCTACTTATGTAAATGGTATTTGTGTTATAGACTACCCTGCCTGATTAATGAATCACAAAGTTCTCCAAATTTAACCTGCAATTCAAGTATAATATATATATATATATATATACATATATATATATATATATATATATATATATATATATATATATATATATATATATAAACAGTTTTTAATGTCCCCTGAGTTCTCATAATGAATAAATACTTGACATAGAATAAGGTATGTTCCTCTTTGGTGTGCATTATCCTTGGAAAATAGTTTTCTATACTGTCAAATTACTTTTCTCCTCCTCACTCAGAGCAAAAGTATTAAACACCTTAATGGCTTCCTCACCCATGATATGAAGAAACATAGGACACAACTGGCTCTGTTCTCTCAATGAACCTGCTCACAAGGGAGATATATCAGATTCTTAATTCCAGGACTTCCAATTTTCTGTCAGATTTCTTATGTAGTTTCAAAGAAGTTGGGGGATGAGTTGTTGCAATTCCAAATCAAAAACTGAAAAATGTTATATGCATGTGATTATAAAGAAAATACATATTTTCATTATTTTGTGAGCTAGGGGCTTGGCATAAGATGAAAACAAATATCATGAAGTGGACTGTATGTGAAAATAACATAAAGTAGCTTATGCAGCAAGTAACTGCACCATACTTATCAGTAAAAACAAACTGCGTTCATGTTGGAGTAGATAGAAAAAGTAAAGTATGTTACTAGAATCTGTATGCTAAAAGACGAAGAGGAGAATGACTGTTTTTGCCATTTCAAAAATGTTGAAGCTAATTATCACTCTGACATATGTCCCATTTCTTTAGACATGTTGGATGGTATCCTCACTTCTCTCACCATTTGGGACCTTCCAGATTCAGGTTCTGATGGAGATATATTTAGTTTAGACACTGCAGTAAACATAAGACCCTCACAATGAAGAAACACAAGACAGGCTGTTAGTACAATCGCTGATGTGTAAATGCCCATACTCTGTTGGTCTCAAAACTCTTGTTTCCCATGTATCTCATTGACTCTTGCCATCTTCCACTCCCAGATAAAATCCTTCAGCTCTTTATTAATTGCTATCCACAACTTCTCTGGTTGATAAAAATATGCCTGACCTGTGTATAACACTAAAGGGACTAAAACATTTTAATTGCTTGTTTCTTACTCTCCATATCCATATAACACAGCTTCCGTTTTCTCAGTTTTTGTATTATCTTTGTTTAGTCTCTTCCCATATATCCTTATCTGCCACACCAGAATCATTTTAAATTCATATTCCTAAATACCTTATTTCATCATGTCCCCATAAATATGGATATTGCTGAACCAATTCGTGTGTAGGTATATAATTTACTGCCATTACCTTTGTTTTAGCTTGATTAATTTTGTATCACAATTTGAAACTGTCTCAAAATGTTCCACAACAATGTAATGTCCCTTTCTGTTTTTGTTAGGTATAAAATAATATCATCTGGAAATGAGACAGCTTTTCTTGACTACCATACCAATTATATTGTTGAGTTTCTGAGTCCCTTATTTTCTTTGCCAGTGGTTCTAAATATAATGCAAATAAGAAAGGGGAAAGAGAGCACATCTGACTGGTTCCTCTGCTTAAGCAGAAATTATTAGAGGACCCCACCCACTTTCATTTTCACCTCTGATCCCTCATATATCCTCCTAATTAAAATTATTATTTTATCAGGGAATGCAAATGCTTCCATTGCCCTGCTCATAAAGTCCCAGTTTATTCTGTTAAATGCTTTCTTTACATCAAGACCTACCAACAACAGTGGTATTTTCTTACATTCTGCTTCCCTTGGATCATCAGTGTTCTGGTAATTTTGTCAAATACTTGCCTCCCCTCTACAAAACCACATTGATCCATATCTATCAATTTTGGCATTACTTTTGCTTTTTTTCTAGCCATTATAAACATAAATACTTTATAAGCATGGTTTAATATTGAAATGGTCTGTATGAAGCTGGATCTGATGGATCTTTACCCTGTTTAGGTATTACAGCTACCACCGCTTTCTTCCAGGATGCTGGTACTTCTCCACTGCTTAAAATACTGTTAAATAAAACCTTCCAGATCTTTATCATTTTTTCTCTCTCCTAGCTTCCAAATGTCCACAGGAATACCATCTATTCCTGGGGACTTTCCTGTAGTTTGGTTATACGCCACTATTTTTATTTTGTCTCCTCCTATCCTAACTGTTAGTAATTTATCCTCATCAACCTCTAACCTTGGCATATTTAATTCCTTTCATAAATATTTCCATTTGTACCTTTACTTGAATTCCATATTTCCCTGCTTTGTACAGACTTTCATAGAATTTTTGAAATATTACTAATACCTCTACAGGATATCTTGTTATCTTCCTTGTTATAGCCTCACTAAGCTTGGCAGCAGCCCTTTCTACTTTCTGTTGCCTGAGTCTTTGTGCTAAAAGTTTTTGTGCTCTAGATTTTATTATCAAAAAACAGTTGCTTAACAGCAATCCTTCTAAACTCATGGATATTATCAAGGTAATCCCTTATTTTCTGCATAGCTTGCTACAGTTACTCCTCTTCTTGTTCTGTGAGATTCCCTCTATTCTGCAATACTTCAACATTTGTCAGTCCCTCTAAATAATTCTTTTTACTTCTTAACCATATCTCCCTTACATTTATTTCCTCCCTATTTTTAAACTCCACTTTAATTTTATCCCACTCCCTATCTGTATTTTCCGAAGAAATTTCTATAGTCTCTATTATCTCTATTAGTACTACCAATTCCTTAAATTCCTCTTTTTTCAATAGATAAGTGGGAAGGTGCCACTGTCTCATTTTTATCTCTTTACTTTGTGTTTTTATTTTAGTTATTATTGACCCATAATCTGAAATAATTATTGGGTGCATATCAAGACCTTTCTGTAAATGCACATGTTCCTGTGAAATATAAATTCTGTCTAGCCTAGCCCAGTTTTTTTGTATTTTAGAGAATGATATGTAAATTCACTCTGAACTTCTATTAATGAATTCACATCTACCATGCCAAATATTTTCATAAATTTCTTCAAAAATCTACCCTCCTATGTTTTTTTTTCCAGACACCTTTATTGAATTATCACTTGTGATATAGGCACAGTTATATTCATATAAAAGTAACCACACTATAATTATACCCTCATTTGTTATACTTTCTTGTCTGAGCCCACCAAGACACATCTTTTCTGCTGCAAATCAATTCCAGTCCACACCTATAAGTAATATTCCTTGCTGAAAATTGCTTATTTCTCCCAGGATTTTCTTAAACTCCATTATAGAAATTTTAGGTGGAAAATAAATACATGCCAATGTAATCCTCCTCCTTTGCCAGTAGCCCCTTAGTACTACAAATCTATTATTATTATTATCATTATTATTATTATTATTATTATTATTATTATTATTATTATTATTATTATCATCATCATCATTATTATTATCATTACTATTATTATTATTATCATTATTATTATTATTATTATTATCATTATCATTATTACTATTATTATTATTATTATTATTATTATTATTATTATTATTATTATTATCTTTTTATCTTCTTCTATCACTATTGGAGCTCCTCATCCCTCTGCACAATGGTGGACTAACTACAAACCCATAAGAGTTGACCCATTAGTCAGGGACTTGGACACACACACAGTAATCTAGCCTGTGACCATCACATGTCTACAGTTGTGAGAAAATCAGTCTATGTTGCACAACTTATAAACAAAGGTATGGCATCTAGGTCCAAGGAAGTCATTGTTTTATTGTAGTCAGTATTCATCAGTCCTATCATTGAGTACAATGCCCCCTTTGGTATCTACCTAACCAGGCACAGCCAACAACTGGAACGTCCACAGAGGTTCCTCACTAAAAGAATACAGGCCGTAAGTACTATGTCCTATGCAGACCACCTCAAGGCCCTATCCCTGTATTCTGTCTCCTATAGGCTCTTGAGGGCAGATCTATGCCTGGCATACAAGGCATTGTCAGACCCCAGACTGATGGACCTCTTGCATATCCACAAAACAAACAGCACCAGAATTACCCATTCTAAAGACTTAAACCTTGCCTATGATATAAATAGGACCTGCTGGATGGACAGGTATGTATCCCAAAGACTACCCTTTCTCTGAAACAGGCTCCCCAACCATGTGAAGCAGAGTTCTTTCTAACCCAATTCAAGTGTAACTTCAACAATTGAATGGGGAACAGGAAATTAATCCCTGGTTTGAACCCTGTGTCTCTAATGGACACAGGCAGCCTGTAAATGTTTCATCTCCCAGGCCCCTGCTTGTAAATTTTCATTTCCCAAACCCCTGCTTCCACTAATCAAGGGTACCAGAACTTGTCAGAGACTTGGGATGCATGGCTAGGCTTAAAAGGCCATTAGCCTAGCAAACACCTATGAACCTACGCACCTATGAGAGAGATGGCAACAGTTGACATGACACCCCGACCCTGTGTAGAAAATGGGAAACAGAAGGTTGATGATGATGATGGTGATAACAACGATTAGTATTTTTGCTTTGTTTACTGAATTTTTAGTGATAGTCTGAATTTTACACGCTATCAAACCATCAGCCAATGATTCTATCTGCACTTTTGGTGTTCACTCACACAGTACCCATCAGAGGCTTTGCCAAGTTTTATTTTGAATTTGCTTAGGAGCCTGCTGCTTATGTAAATGGTATTTGTGTTATAGACTACCCTGCCTGATTAATGAATCACAAAGTTCTCCAAATTTAACCTGCAATTCAAATATAATATATATATATATATATATATATATATATATATATATATATATATATATATAAACAGTTTCTAATGTCCCCTGAGTTCTCATAATGAATAAATAATTGACATAGAATAAGGTATGTTCCTCTTTGGTGTGCATTATCCTTGGAAAATAGTTTTCTATACTGTCAAATTACTTTTCTCCTCCTCACTCAGAGCAAAAGTATTAAACACCTTAATGGCTTCCTCACCCATGATATGAAGAAACATAGGACACAACTGGCTCTGTTCTCTCAATGAACCTGCTCACAAGGGAGATATATCAGATTCTTAATTCCAGGACTTCCAATTTTCTGTCAGATTTCTTATGTAGTTTCAAAGAAGTTGGGGGGTGAGTTGTTGCAATTCCAAATCAAAAACTGAAAAAAGTTATATACATGTGATTATAAAGAAAATACATATTTTCATTATTTTGTGAGCTAGGGGCTTGGTATAAGATGAAAACAAATATCATGAAGTGGACTGTATGTGAAAATAACATAAAGTAGCTTATGCAGCAAGTAACTGCACCATACTTATCAGTAAAAACAAACTGCGTTCATGCTGGAGTAGATAGAAAAAGTAAAGTATGTTACTAGAATCTGTATGCTAAAAAACGAAGAGGAGAATGACTGTTTTTGCCATTTCAAAAATGTTGAAGCTTATTATCACTCTGACATATGTCCCATTTCTTTAGACATGTTGGATGGTATCCTCACTTCTCTCACCATTTGGGATCTTCCAGATTCAGGTTCTGATGGAGATATATTTAGTTTAGACACTGCAGTAAACATAAGACCCTAGCAATGAAGAAACACAAGACAGGCTGTTAGTACAATCGCTGATGTGTAAATGCCCATACTCTGTTGGTCTCAAAACTCTTGTTCCCATGTATCACTACTTCTTAAAGGTATACTACAAAAGCATTGTTAAAATGGTTCATCTAGCATGCATTGACGAACAGTTATCAATAGGCTAGAAGGATATATTTTGCCATGGTCGGTGCTGTAATTTTTGGAGAGCTGTCAGTTTATTTATTTATTATTTTTTTTAATTTTTATGCTTAAGTCATTTTTGTGTCGTATTCCTTCTGAAGGCCAACACAGAATATAAGCTTTTTAGGTAGGCCACCAAACATCCAGTCCTTAGTCATATTCTTTGTACTTAAATGTGCTCCAGTGATTAACACCACAGCTGTTAGCTTTGTTTTAAGAATATTTTTTTCTGAATGAAGTATGATTTCATACATTTAATATATTTAATCTCAGAAAACATTTCTAGTACTGGAAGAATGTCTCAGAAAACATTTCTAGTACTGGAAGAATGTTAAGATATTACACTACAGTTATAGTGGACAAGAGCAAATGCTTTTTACTACTGGAAATAAAAATTAAAAAGTTAACGTTCATGTGAGCAAACATTCTGTTAAATGGAGTTTCTGCCAGCAGGCATTTGCATTGGATCCTCTTGCAGTGTGTTAAGACAATTGGCCCTTACCCAGCTGTTGTGTGATATCTGAGTTAGTGTATATATAATTAGCAGGGGGTGTTGGGGGTGCAAGGGGGCTTGTTCTCCTTCAAAAAATAGTTTTTGTTTGTTTGATGTTCGATCATTTTACAGTTCAATGTAAAATGATCGCTTTGCCTGTGTTTTTTTCTTATGATTATTGGCAGTTTGCTGATACAATATGCAGTACATACTATACTAGAAAACTGCATAACTTAATTAGTAACACTGCTTAATTTGGTAAGGTCCCATGAGCATATATATTCCTCTTCTTCCTCACCTGTGGTGTGCTTAGATGCTAAAAACTAATGAATGACTGATTTCAATTACTTATAACCTGAAACTATAACAGTGATAAACTCTGAAGAATATTACTGCACTCAGGAGATGGGCATAAAAATAAGCTAATTGGGGAAATAGTACTCCGTCAGCCAGCCTTTTCAGCATCTATATCTATTTTTTTTAGATATAAAAACATTTTAGACTGTGCACTATGTCCACTGGAAAATTAGTTAAGTACATAACTTTCAGTCTTTCTTCCCTTAACAATTTAACCCTGATGTTGAGTGTGGTAATATGATTTCACTTGTATGCAGATGCAAACAGTAAACCGATAACTACCAATGATAAACTGATCGCACTGGCAGAGAATAAGCAAGGAAAGCAGAATGAGTAACAAACATGCACATGAATACAAAGCGTACCATAAAAGTTCTTGTTTTATGTTGACAGTCTTGGTGTCAAAATAATTTAATGTAGTACTTCAAAATCAATGTCTAAATATGTAGCTTTTCATGAGGGAAATGATTTATGTTAACAGCTGTCTATGATAGTGAGAAAATATTCTTGTAAATGTTTTTACATGCAGTCAGCAGTTTTGAAACTTAATCATATAAATATGTTAGTGACATAATGGCTGACTTTGTGTTCTGTTAGCTCATACCTTGATGTGAAATGTGACCCTACAAATCTATGAGAATTTAAGTGGAAGGCCAAACTAATGTCAAACGAAGCTGCTTTTTGTCTTCATATAAACATTGCACATCCCCGTTAAAAACAAAACAGACATCGTCTATACACAGCTAAGCATCTAATCATGTAGGATTTTCACTGAGCAATTTTAAGAAGCACCAAAGTACTAATTTCTAAAGAAGGCTTCTTTTGTTCAGTCTGAAACTTAATTCAGTTATTTTGCTCACATTCATGACAAATCGAGACATTAATTTCAGGGATAATGATAGTTTATGTGTGTTCCTCTTGCTGTCTAAACATATATGCATCCCCCCACACACACGCACACACACACACACACACACACACACACACACACACACACACACACATGCACACACACAGACACACGTATGTATGTATGTAATTGTTTTAACAGGCACACACATCATGCATCATCTCTGCTTAATGTAGGACTGCCAACAACAGATGACATTCAAAATATTATGCCATTAGGCCATGTTGTCTTCTAGTCCCCTTCCCATGCCTGGTATTCTCTCTATATAATTCACACCTAGTAACACCTTGGTTCTGAACTGTGCCATACTGCTCTAAAATTATAGATATCTAACTGTCTGAAAATGTCAGAATCTCATTATTACTTCACAGCACAACAACAGCTGGTTTATCATTTTCACAATAAGATCAATCAGACTTCCGATACCTGAAAATAAAAATGTTTACCACCTCTGCTAACTAAAGCATTAAAAAAAAACTCTTACTATGGGAAGGTGTGCTGGTGAAGAAGACAGCACTGTTAGTCAGCTCCCACATTATTAAAGTACAATATAATTGCGAGGAGATATTGGCCAAGGTAGCCTAATATGAACAAGGAATATTTTTTGGGACTGATGAACTGCAAATTTGGAAGAGAAAATTCTTTCAACTATAATGGTATGGAAGACCTAAGGGTGAATATGATTGCAGTTCAGGCTGAGGTGAGACAGCAAGAAACAGTGGTCTGTGATCTGCAGTAGGTGCATCAAAAACTAGCCATGGAGCAGGAAGAGACTACCATAGACTTGTTGGGAATACCATGATGTGCTCTAGTGGTTGGGGGTGGGGGAACAGTGAGAGAGAGAGGGACAGACAAGCATTGAGAATGTTCGATACTGAAAATAGCCAAGCTTGAAGATAGGGTCCTTATAGATAAAACTTTTTTAAACTATTGGTTGATGTGGAGGATGTTAGTGTTAGCAATGTTAAAGCAGGAGTTAAGGAAATGGAAAACTCTCCTTCATATATCTCAACCTCTTGGAGTAATAATTCTAGACAATAGCAAAAACAAAGATAACACAGTAACAAAGGCCCAAAATCAGTGATGGATTTTAAATGTTGCTCTTTTAAGCTCAGAAAGTTGATAGAATAACAGATTTTGCATTAGCATGTATTTTCTAAAGGGTGTGATATCTGAAACTTGAATGTCTTTCATTATTATATTGACTTCAATCTTCAATGCTCTTCCAGAAGACCGTAAATTTTATGAGGAACGAACTAAAAATACGAGAAAAAAAATCTAGGCATTCTGTGAAATTCTGGACAGTTGAGAGGTATGCTGTCCTAAAAGGTTTCCTTTATGACCATGAGAAACTCACACAGTGTAGGGAGGATGTAAACTGGGAGCACCCTAAATTTATTATATGATGAATTTTATATTATGAGGCAAAAGAATAATATCTACGATAACAGGTGCAAAGATTCAGACAGTTGGATTGGCTGGGCATGAGATTCTGAATTTTGAGGATTATCTATGGATTCTATTTGCTTAGAGGCTGATGCATAATGTAGTACAATTATCCCAAAGACACATAAATAATAAGGGTGATATTCACAGTGCTGGGTTATCTGAGAAGAGCACTGCTACGCCTATATGCAAATACACTAACAGCAGGTTATTCACTCTGACTAAGGAACTGCAAAGGCATTTTGATAAACATGCATGTTTATGGCAAAAGCGTAAAGTACCTGAAGATAAGTACTAAGTATATGTGAAAGACTAAGTGAGATCCATAGACTTCATATGTACAGTACTACGGACAAACACAGGTAAGTGCAGTCATGCTTGAAAGACTTAGGGCAAGTGTCGGCCTCCACAGCTTTTATTATTAATATTTAAAACAATAAAGGGGTTTCATATGTTTTATATCGGGGTATCTGTATGTGGACACCCGGTTGTTTACATTAAAGAGTAGAAAAGGGAAGCCAGGAAAGACTGAAAAAGGGGAGACACAACAAAGATGGAACCACAGCAGGAACACATCAAGAGAGTTGTGCTGGAGGAAGTGGGAGAATAGGGGTAATATGTTTTTGGTGGGGGATATATTTTTTTTTACATTTTTTTTATATAAGAGGGTAGTGTGGATGGGAAATAGGTAAGAGGGTGTAGGAGGGAGGATAAGGGAAGGAAGGGGGTGAAGAGGAGTGGAGTCCCACAAGAGTCCCCCATTTACAAGGCATCAAATGTTTCCAGTGCCGGATAGCATTATAGTGGAGGACCCCAATGTTCACTAGACAGGGGCCTGTGGTGGTTAGCGCCAACTGGGGCAGTCCATCCACTGAAGAGGAACCTTGATTGACTGAAGCTGTCTGTGCATGACCTATTTCACCATGTCCTCAACCAAGTCCTGAAGCCCCCGTTCAGTGAGGCCTGCCAAGCTGCCACCTGGCAGGGTTCCTACTGGATCTGTGCCAACACTCCGATCTTGTAAAGATATCCCCAGATTAGCAGAGGCTGAACTCTCCCTAACCTGGGAGGTGCACATCTGGGCTGCTCCTGAGGAATATGGATATGTAAAAAATGAACAGAAATGGGGCAGAAAGCAAATAAAAAAAGACAAAAGAATGCATAATTAAGATAAGAAAAAAGAGAGAAGAGGGAGACAAAAAATACACACAGTAAATTCATGCATAATTTTAGAACAAATTCAAATTATTATTATTAATCAATTTTATTTTTATTAAATCTTAATTGAACAAAAACAAAATGTACAGAAAGTGCTTATGCATACATGGGAACAATGATATAGGAAGTGCTTATGCATGTTTGGGAATAATGAATGCATTGTCAAGTCTTTGGTGTTTACATGTGCACTTTACTTTGGTAACATAGGAAATGCTAATGAATTTCATATTTGTGCCTAATATGCACTTGGTTGCAATAATGTACCAAAAGTATCCCACCATCCTTTATAAATTATTGATATATATATATATATATATATATATATATATATATATATATATATATATGTATATGGGTCTACCTGAAAAGAATGAAAGCCCACTTACCCAAATCTTTAATGACCGAGACAACTCTGCCAAAACCACACTGTAATGAACACCCAGAACACTGACAACTAACTCGGGGAAACTAACCACTCATTCATCCATACAAAAAATACACACCACAGAAAATCACACCCACCCATGTAAGGTGTTTCGACCCCACACCCCCCTATATGGGGGGCTGTTTCCTCGACATCCCTCCTAACTAAATAATCAACTCTGAGATCGCGCTACAGTGGAGAAAGGGGCAAAGTTCACCAGGGTGGCCAAGTGGCTCCTATCCCACAGTAACTTTGGCATAATGGTTATAGTATTTGCTTCACAAGCAAGAAGTATAGAGTTTGATTCTCACCGAGGGAATTTGGCTAGGCTCAAAATTTCCCACAAAAGCAGCTAGCCTAGTAATTAACTAGGGTTGGGAGGTTGCCATAATTGTTAAGGTGTTTACCTTACAGACACAACGTGCAGGGTTTGATTCTCATGTGGAGTAATTGGCTAGGCTTAAAATGGCTCACAAGGGCATTTTGATTTCCCTGCAGTACTGGACAGAAAGCACTTTAGCCTCCAATTACTATTTATAAATACTTGCAGTTTTATATATATATATATATATATATATATATATATATATATATATATATATATATATATATATATATGTGTGTGTGTGTGTGTGTGTGTATATATAGATGTATATGTATATATATATAGATATAGATATATAATAAAATACAATAAAATCAGTTGAAGACAGAATATTACTCTGTTGAGCATGATTATAAATTATCTCTTCTGAGAAGACATAAACCCATTGTTACTTACCTGTATTTCCCATTTTTCCTTAACATTGTTGATATGACTCAGTTACTGTTGCAGTTGCTTAGTATATGTTTGTTTAAACATTTATTCATATCTGAATTCTCATATTGTGACTATATTTTCACTAATGCAAGTTATAAACAGTAAGACTAAATCTTCCTTCCAATTGTACTCTTGTAAGCGTTTACATCTTGTCTGTTTGGGGGAGGAGTGCTGTCTGGAATCTTTTCCCATACTTTCAGTCTTGGTTCTACTTTAAACTGTTATGGTTTGCATTCCAAAGTTGCAGTTTCATGTAAAAGTATGTGAATTTTCTTCAGGCAGAAGCAAAAGCTATACGCACTCAGAAAAATGTAGGAATCGAAGGAAGTTTTCACTTCCTTTCAATTGAACCTTCATTAAATAAAACATAATACTGTTACAGATGGATGCAGTGCACATACTTAAGGAAAATAGCAGTGACAGCACAGGGGAGGCACAGGGTGGCATGTGAAAGTGTGTGCCGCAGTGGCAGTAGAGGGGAGGCACAGGGTAGCATGTGAAAGTGTGTGCCGCTGTGACTGGCCCAGTAAAAACAAGCTCACCCTGAGCTTGTTTCCACATTCATATTTCTTACCTGGCTGACCAGTTCCAGTTTTGCAAGCTGCTACTTCCCTAAACATGGGCATTATCACTCAAGTTCCTGTTTTCTTGGGCATTTTGAATCAGAGAGCAGGAGCAGTCCCTGCAGAATTTTAAGTACAAGTGAGTTGGCATTTTGAATTTATCAAAAGAATGAACTGTATAATAGGAATGAAGTGTGCGTGCATGTAATGCCCAAGTTTGAAAGGGGTTTCCTCATTAAGGGAAGTGCTTAATCTCACACAGTGAGTGAAACAAACTCTGTACCCTTGACTATAACATTAATCCTCCACATCAATAGCTAAACCTCCTTTAACTCTTGCATCAATTTAATTTTTGTATAACGATGTTTTTATTGTCAATTTCAGTTTTTACCATATATCAACTAACTGTTAATTTACCTGTCTATTTACGTGTTTCTGTTGAACTTGTTCTGTTGAATTTTGTCAAACACTGTACTTTGTTCAGATTTTTTTTTTTGTGTGTGTGGAGCTTTTCTCCCTGGGCTCCCACCGAAAATGGGCACTTAATGGCCCAGTGGACTATCCCGGTAAACAAATGTCAATAAATAAATAAATAAATATGGCTTTAAGCTTCTAATGAATTGCTTCCTGTAGTCAAATATACAGGGTTTGGAATCCTCTCACCTCCATGTTGTGATTGTGAACAAGTCTCTTAGTATCCCTGGGTCACCCTAAAAAAGAATTCCTTCTCCAGTGGTTTACCTGGTCAACAAATTGTCCATTTTGTCCCTCCACCCAAGTTATTTTTGGTTTTGTCTAGAATTCTTGAGCAAAGAAATTGAGAATTATTTTGGTCTGTTCCTTATAAATGTGTGGCTTACTGGCTAGTTGTTCTGGGACAGTCAATATATGTCAGGCATTTGGGTTTCAGACTGTCCTTCAGAGAATGCTTGTTAATGCAACTTCCTTAGTATATAACAGAAAGATTTAAAATCTGTTCTTGATTGTTGGGTCTTTGTCTCTAATTCTTGAGTTAAGAGTTTGTGAGGGCATGGAAGGTGTACAATGGGATGCACTGTACAGTTCTCACAATAGTGAGCTGAAATGCACTTATCATTATGTATTTGTTCATTCATTTTAAAATGAGCAAAAATGTACGCAGCCATACAAGGGTCTGTAATTGATAGTCACGTGTGTATGTATGTATATCCTGTATCCCAGACCAGTTATGGTGTAAAGGAAAGGATTGTAGTAATCCAGGACTTCTTCATATGAGCCATGTTTTTGGGTATGATCCTTGGTTTCCTTGTTTTGTTGACTATTGACAGTGTGATTATTTGACTGCGAATAAATTGCACAGCATAAAGTCTGAATTTAATGTTATAATATTATTAACTATGAATACATTTTTAATTTAAATTGTTTTTTCTAGGCACAAGGGTGTGAAATGCACTGTGTTGGATCATAGGAAATTACTAGGCTAATGGCTCTGGGGCCCATACAAGCCTAGCCAAGAGTTTATCCACAAAAAAAGAAACCTCAATCAACACCTGTCACCCCTGTCAATGAGGGACACAGGTGGAACCCCTGGGACAAATTTGTGGTTTCATATCCACTCATCAAGGTTGCGCTTGAAGAGGGTCAGCGACGTGCTTTGTTTGACGTGTATGGAAAGTCTATTCCAGAGAGACAGGGCAGCATCTGGGAGACAAACCAGTCTCTCCAGCAGGTTTTGTTAATGTCACATACTAGATTTAAGCCTTTTGATTGGGTACTACGCGAGGAGTTAGACTTATGGATATGGAGCATCTCTAGTAGACCAGGGTCTGAGATTACCTTGTAGGCGAGACACAGATGACCTCTGAGCAATCTGTATGATACAGAGTAGAGTGATAGTGATTTGAGCCTGTCCACATAGGACAGGTGTTGGAGGCCATGGATTCTCTTTGTGAGGTATTTCTGTGGACTTTCCAGTTGGTGCAGGTATTTGGAGAGGTACATACCAAACAGGGGTTGTACTCAATTATTAGCCTAATGAGGGAGGAGTACAGAGAGGTAATAACCTCCTTTTTTCTGGATGTAATTCCTTTACGTATGAGGTGAACCAAGTAAAAGACTTTTCTGACCACTGCCACTACATGATTGTCAAATGTGAGTTTGCTGTCAAGTTGTGTACCCGGGTCTCTCACCACAGGTTGTGTACTTAGAGGGTTGCCGTTAATGTGGTAATCAGTAGGGGCCATGTTTTTGCAGAATGGTGTGATAATACATTTTTTTGCATTTAACTTATGGCCATGACTTTGGCACCAGTCATTTGTTGCTGTGAGAGCTTCTTGAAGTATGTTAACATCATTTGAGTGTCAGTGACAGCACCCAACTTAGAGTCGTCTGTAAACTTGGTCAGCCACAGGCCTTTTGTTTTTGCCTGGACCTCTGAGAAGTAGATGCCAAACAATAGGGGTCCCAGTACAGATCCCTGGGGGACACCACTAGTGACAGGTCTGGTGTCAGAGGTGGTGGCACCTATTTTGACCTTGTGGGTCTTATCAGTGTGCCACCCACCTGATGAGACAGGGATTTACACCAAGTTGTGCTACAACAGTTTGGTATTTAGTACAGACAAGCAAAGGCTATGAGCTGTTAACAAGCTGTTCCTTATAGTGCAGCTTTTGATTCCCTCAGCCTTTGTCTAGTGTGAGACTGACCAAGTTATTTCACCAGACTGTGCTCCTGGACTGTTCTTGAAAAAAGACAACTGCGTCCAGTAGGCTGTCCCAAACTGTTAGCAGATTCAGTACATGCTTGTCTTTTGAATTCCTGCACCCTCCAGATAGACCCTAATTACTGATTCACTATATGCTATTTGATTATGAATCCCTGCACATCTGTTGTAGTTTAATGGATTGCCAAATGCAATTTCAATAAATGTGAGTTTTAAAGGAAGCAAAGTTTACTGTTGCTCATGCTGTCTGTTTTCAATGTGAGAGTGTCTTGTTCATTAAACGGCTATAAGTGTTTTTGCTGTAAAAATTTTAATAAAAGTTTTAAAATAAATCCATCTTTTCCACTTACCCTCAAGTCTCTAATGTTTGAAAAGCTGGATGTGTGGCAAAACGATACATTGCAACTTCTGTATAACGTTTTGTCTTATAAAAACTGTAAAAGGAAATGTTCACATTGTAACCAAGTGACTGTTCTGTCAAGAAAGGGTATCAAAGAATTGAAAATACAAAGTTTAACCATGGTGTGAGCTTTCTTCCTTGTTGTTAGTAAATGTGTCGTGTTTTTCCCATCTGTTCCACATTGTGTAAGGCAGTGTAGTATTCCATATTTTGAAGGTGGACGTTTGGCTAGGGCTCTTGTTTAATTATTTTCCTAGTTGATATTACAAATTTCATGGTATGGTACTCATGATGTTTCAAGCCTGCTGTTACCTGTACTTCATGATTGCTTGATGCTGCCTGGAGTTCCTTGTGTTTTTTTTTTCTGGGGGGGGTTCGCCTGGCTTGCCTATCGGGGACCTTGGACATTTGCAACTTGAGTTGTTTCTCCGGAGAGTTTCTAATGGCTGAATAACTGGATATGTGGTAAAACAAGTATAAAGTAACATTTTAACCAGATGTACATTTTGCCTAATTGTTCCACCTTATGAGAGGTAGTGCTCCATATTTTGAAGACTGAAAATTGATTATAGCTGCAGTTTCTTTAATTCATTTGGTTGTTGGTACTGCGGGATGTTATGGTTATATCAAACCATAGTAAACTGTCTGAAAATAAAAAAGCCTCAGCTTAAGAATTTAAGGATATGTAGTTTAACCTATCTCAGCCATTAAAACTTCATATTCTTAAATTCTTCTGCTGACACTCGTTCATAGACATTTATAATAACATTCAAAATAGTATAACTGAATCCCACAATCCAATAAAAATATATTCAAATCCTGGATTGGAATATTGCATCCAGGCATTCCCTTTTTAGGGCTATCCAGAACTATCGACTGTCCAGTAATTAGCTTCTTATTCTTGTTCAAAAATGCATATTAATGCAAAAGTTGTCATTCTGTTAACTTTTTAAGTGAATTAGAGTAATATTTAAAATGTTTCCTGATTTTTCCCACCATTATTTTGTCTTTGTCCAGAATGTTTGACCAAATAAGTTGAAAGGTAGGGCGCTACACCAAAACATTCAGATCTGAATTATTTTTTCTTTATGTTATTTCAGCAGACCAGAAGTTGAGTACTAGGTGGTTCATATTCCTGCATTTGCTTGGTACATTTTTTCTTTAGCAGTGCTGTTTTCCTTGGAGGGAGCTTTAAAACTAGTATGTTTTCTCTGCAGTCTCGCTAGCTCAACAGGTAGTGCACGCACCTTTGGCTGTGGGGTTTATTCCCACATCAGGTACTTGGATTAATTTTCCAATACTGATACTACAATGGAGCATAAGGGAGGTGGTGCTGCACTCCTGAGTGCGTTCTTCTTAGGATGAGACTTTAAAGACAGGCCCCATTTGCCTAAGTTGATGGTAGCACAGGTGGATGTAAAATATCTCATGGAACTTATAAAAAAATTAGGGAAGTTCCGCAGTGCCTTCATCAAATTTCCCCTAATCTGTTTGAATACCAACTTGGGTTTCCCCTGAAAAAAGCCATTGGTCTAGTAGGACTAACCCAGTCAACAAAAAGTATAAATAAGTGAATTAAATAATGATTGCCACTGTATCACAGTTATTTCATTATATCTTTGTATTTGAACTATTTTAATGCAGCAGAATCATGGTTATTATTACTGTATCCCAATGGACTTGTCACTGTAAAGTGATGGAGTTTTTTTTTCCCAGAATCCATTTTAAGACCTAATGTGAGTCATGCTAGACATAAAGAAATCATTTTTTTTAACTCCCATGTAAAACGAATGGCAATACTGTGAGTCACAAGCATCTTTCACAGCTTCTGGAACCTAGTCTTCATTTTCATTTTATTTGCTGAAATTACTCTGACTTGTATTCTCAGAGGAGCTCTTATCTCTTTAGCAGTAGTTATAAATGCTCAACAAAATAAATAGCTGAACTGCACTTTTAAAACATCTAATTTTTAATCCAGGTGCTGACAGACCATTTTCCATATTCTTTCTGAGGTGTTAAAATTATCAGTGTAATCCATACTGTTGACTGACTTGCTTCTACGTCAAAGAACTTTTAGCAGATATATAAACTACTTTCCTAACTCACCAGTGTCTGCAGGGGGAAGATGCGTTTTATGTTGAATGATGGCAAAATGTGACATATTTGTTTTAAAAATATTTTCCTTACTATGCAGCACAGAACAAAATAAGTACAAACTTCTGTTCTTGAATTTGTGTTAATAATATATATTTTCTTTCTACTAAGTCACAAATGTCTTTGCACTTGACATTTCCCCAACACTGTTGTATTGGTAGCTAGAGTCTTGGCTTGGTACACTGTAGCATACCAGCACTTCATCCAAACCATAATCTGTTAGCATGACAAATTATTAGTTTTTCTGTGAAGTGAACATTGCCATGATTTGCAAGATTATGACATTCACATTTTTTCCACAGGAAAATGTTTTTTTTCATTTTTAACAGTGGATTATGGCCAAGTTGTTAATATATATTATATATTCTTTAAGGTATGATGCTTTTTTTCTTCACATGCCCCATCAGCTAGCTACTGTGCCCCTTTTGTGTCCTGGCAAGAAAAAGAACTTGGAGCTGCCACTGGTCAATGATGTGTACTTTGATAACTTTGAACTTAATAACTATAAGCAGATAAAGGGATTGTTTCAAATATATACAGAAGTAATACAACTGGCCAGTTCTCACTAAACTATATGCTGGTCATTCATTTGACACTGTAACCACCACCCCCTCCCCAACCTCCACTCTGACTAGGGTATACTGCCTGACTGATTTCAGCCAGCCATCTTGTACAAGCAGTTAATACTGTGGAAGAAATAACCGTCTTATACAATTACTGTACTAATAAATATGTTTGGCCTACACAAAGAAAACCCTTCCTTTACAAAAACTGTTTGCATGTAATTTTTTTCTACTAAGGTAATACATACTGTAAATTAAATTATATGGTGATGATTTTTTTGTATAAATAAACACATATTTACATACATAAAAAATAGTTGTAAGTATACTCATGCGGTACACACTACAGACATATATATGTATACTTAGGTATATTTCTTTACTCATACATTTACATTTGTATTTCTACAGAGAAATATATTGCCACATAAGCATTACATATATCTGTAAACAGATGTAATTCTGTGTACAGATATGTTTATGCTGCTTTTGTGTTATTATAATAACATTGTAGATACATACCTGCAGTTAACACATATTTCTTCTAGCAAATACCTTTAATTATGCAACCTTGTTCATAGGTTCATAGATGTGTACTAGGCTAATGGCCCTGGAGCCTTTACAAGCCCAGCCCATAGAAGTGCCCTGGCACTGTAGAGCCACTGCAGTGATCTCCTGGGTGAACTTTCTATTTCCCATCCACTCATCAAGATTTTTCTTGAAGAGGGCCAGTGAGGTGCTCTGCTTGACATGTATGGGAAGTCTGTTCCAGAGCATGGCCAGTCTCTGGGTTATGAACCTGTCCCTCCAGTATATTCTGTTGATTGTGGTAATGAGGTTGAGGTGTCTAGAGTGTGTGGTGTGGAGGGATTTGGATTTCTTTAGATGTAGCATTTCTAACAGATCTGGGTCAGACATGGCATGTTAAACTTTATTTTTTAAACCTGTGTTTAATATGATCAAAAAATTAAAAAGAATAATACTTACTATATAACTCTGGCTTTCTCAGCACTACCTGATCAACCCACATGGCCAGTTAGTTGGTTCTACACTTCTTTAGGTCATCATATCTGTGTTGAAAATGGGGCCCAGAGCAGGTGATCCCTGTCAGGGATGACAGACTAACCCAGCCCCTGCCAGATGTCAACCTTTTTGCATATGTCTTGGATCAAATTCAGGTAAGAATCACTCAGAAGGGAGAACATTATTTTGGTCTCTTTATTTTGACCAACGTGGAGAGCAGACGTGCATTCAGAGGTGCTACCATCATTAGAAGGGCCAGTACCAGAATGAAGAAAGTAGGAGTCGGGCTGTAATTCACAGGTTTGGAACAACTCCCCCTGGGTTGTGACATCACCGTAACCAAACCCAGTTAACCAGCAAGGACATTAAACTGGCACTGTTATTACTGGCAAGTTTGGTTTTATCAAAAATGCTTTGTCATCTACATGTTTTTTTAAAGGAATGCATTCACATTTCATGTATATGGTGGATAAATTCATTATGTAATCATCACTTTTTATCTTACTAACAATTGCTACTGCTGCTGTGCATTGCCTTTGCTACCTTTTTGAGTATTACACCTGAATGTAATGTATACATGCCTCAAACAGTACAACAGCAGTATCATCGTTTATTTATTTATTTATTTTTTGTGGGGGTGCTTTTTACAGAAATAAATCTTCCTGGGTGTGTGAGTAAATCTTCCTGGGTATGTGAGTAAAACTTTTAGCAAATCTTGAGTGCTTTGAGGTGATAAGGTGCACCAGATGATGTTAGATTTGTAGGGATGATGCTTCATGATTGTGCAACTCACATGCATATGACTCCATTTTGCCTTTTCCAAACATGGCCAAGTTTGAGACTAACTGAAGCTATCCATGCATTCCAGCATCATCCTGGTGACTGCTGAGGAGTGCTGCAGACTCAGCCACTATCCCCAGCTAGTTCACATGACCTCAAGGCCACTTTCATGAGTAGCCGAGACCTAGTTACGCAGATAAGTTGCTGTACACATTCATGCATTACTGTGATTCACAGAGATAACTATAAAAGTGCCTAATTTGCATACAGAATGCATAAATGACTCAGGACCTACATGAATATGTAACACCACTATATCAACATTTGATTACTCTAGTTAGGTGGCAAATGATTTAAGAAACCACAGACTTATTAAAGTAAGAAAAAATATAGAAGTATTGCAAATTAACACGAAACAGTTCAAACTGATGTAAGACTGAGTTCACTTCAAGAAATGTTTGTTTCACCATATGATGAGCATATTATAATGGCTTTAGTGACTATTTAAAAACTATTATTTCTAAATGGAAAATCTGTACAGCAGCATTGGAAATGATTAGTGATCACTGTGAAAATCCTTTGGTGTCATTTAGTAATTGTGTGTACATTCTAGAAATGCAGTAATTTAATTGTGAAATGCTGAAATCACAAGAGTGTTTTGTTGGCTCAACATACATGTGTCTTTCCTGGGAAAGTTCAGAGCATCACCGCTGAATGAAAAATTACAGTATTATGATTGCAAGAAAGTGGTAGGGGCTAGGAGAAAGATGGATCTGTTAAATTACTTGCCTTATTATTGAGAATGTATTCAGGATATTGCAAACATTACATCAGCACAACTTTATTTGGCTGAACTGAGACTCTGCATGGCTATATAATTATATGTTTTGTGTTAACTAACTTTTTTTTTCTGAGGATAGCTGGTTGCTTTCATTGTTGTGTTGTTTGACTGATAATTACCTCAAAATGTTTTTGTTTATGAGTGTGATATATTTTTATGTGCTGTAATGATGCAAAACAAGGGAGAAAGGCATAGAAAGGACAATTTCAGCCATGTAAAAAACACATCCCCATGACAGCCCTTATGGTAAAGCGGGGCCCAAACAAGCTGACAGGGCAAAGGCTTGGAATCAAGTTGCAATGGACATTAATGCAGTGGGTGGAAGGACTTGCACATCAACAGTGCAAGAAGAAGCAAATTATATATTAGAATGTACTAGAGCCAAGGTAAGGCAGAATGAAAATGCCTGTACCAGTACTGAGGGACTCCAATACTTATTCATGTCACAACTGATGAGGAATACCTCCTCTTTATTCATGGCAATGACTGTGACACAGACGATGGTAGGACTGGAATAATCAGAAGTGGTGTGGACACTGGGTATTACCAACATCTGCAGCAGCAATAACTGTCTGCCCAGGAAGGTTGGTTTAAAAACAATAACATATATTTATATAGAGTATTGAATGCTTACATGATAAGATTACATTGAAATATGACAATTAATATTAAAAGGTGAACTGTCCACATCTACACAGAATGACAACGAAGGCAGTTTGCATATTAAGTGTCCCCCACAGATCTTTACTCAGCATACATAGGTTCATAGATTAGTACTAGACTAACTGCCCTTGCAAGCTATTTTAAGCCTAGCCAATTATCTCTTGTGAGACTCAAACCCTGCACCTTCTGTTTGGAAAGTAAACACCTTAACCAATAGGCCACCCTCCCTACAGTAGTGTATACTACTTCTTTATCGGTAATCTTTTCAGAGTCAGCAGTGAAAACTAACAGTTGCACGATATCAATAAATTTGGAGAATATCAGCAGCAGAATGGCAGTTGAAGATCATGATGATGATGACAACATAGATATATTTATGAGGCAGCCTGAGGAACGTGGCATGCAGTCACCAAGTTTAATGGCAGGATCTTACACCTCACAATATGTTACTATGCAGGAAGTGACAGTGCATCACAAAGTCAAATACATGCTGGCATTATACTCACACTTGTAGAAGGAGAAAACCCCTTCACCTCTACATCAGTACCTCCAAACCCAGACAAACACTTTCATGCTGATGGCAGACATTCAGAGGTAACAGTGTCAATAGTAACACCTTTACAAAGGGGAGCTAGGCACAGGAATTTGCTACAACTACCCCAGGAAACACATAAAGCATTGGCTGCCCAGCAGCAAATGTGCTGTAATATTGTTAAAACTCAGAGCACTGCCACACAGAGTCAGCCTGAAATGGTCAGGGTCCTCCTGGACACATGTGAGAATTTCCAGCACTACACAGAAATGGCACAGAGTAGGGATAATGCCATGATCACACTGATGTGTAGAATGGAGGCACACCAAACATCTGCGGCCTTCTCCATTTGTGCACTAGTTAGGACTTAACAAATTGAAGAAGGAGTCAGTCTTGGAAGGAGAAAAGGATGGGGTGCTGTCTATATGGGGGCAGATCACATGAGACTGCAAGTGCTCCTCAAGAAAGTACTGTAATTATTTGGGGGAACAAGCAGAAGGGATTTCATGCAGGCCACATCAGTGTTCATCCACACCTAGCAGAACCTCTCATTCACTACTCACCTACTGTAATGCCTTCCTGGTAAGGTCAGACCACAAAATGGTCTCATTTGAAGTAAAAATAAAACCTGGACCCCCCAGCTAAACCTGGAATATTCAGGAGCTATTCTAAGGCTAACCTCCTGCTATTAAGTGAGAACCTGGCAAAGTTTCAAGCCGCCACAAACCCTAAGAACACGTCTGCCTCTGTAGAACTGCTCACAGAAACCCTGTACAAGCACATTAATAGCTGCATAGAGGCAGCTGTACCCACCAGGAAGAAGTACAAAACTAACTCAAAAAACAAGCCACCCTGGTGGAATCACAAAATCAATCAGCTGTATAACAGGAGGAAAAAAATCATGGCAAAATTAGAAGGTGCAGCACCCAGCAGGATAAAACCACTCTCATCAAACTAAACAAACAACGCAGATGACAAAGTCTGCCATAACCAAATTTGAGGTAAGTTTGGCCTCCCAGGCCAAAGACAACCACAAAAAATCCTTTAGCTATGTCTGCAACCTCAAAGGCAATACACAATTGTGTGCAGAGCTCATTATAAATGGAGCCATCTATACTGAACCAGAAGATAAAGCAAACCTCCTGGATGATAAATTCATCTCCAACTTTACTCCTCTCTCCCCCTCAATCTTCCCTCAGGAAATATCATCAAATATAACTCCCCCTATTATCACTACGGAACAGGTCCTTAATGCTCTCTCTAAGACCAAGAACACTGCATCAATGGACCCATACAATATCCCAGGATGCCTTCAAAATAGCATGAAATATCACCTATCAGGGCCTCTGGAATTACTATTTAACTGTAGCCTTCAAACAGGCTTCATGCCTCATGAATAGAAAAATCAACAGTCATCCCTGTCCACAAAGGTGGGCCATCTACAGACCCTGGACACTACAGATGCATAAGTCTCACTAGTCTTATATGCAAAGCCATGGAAAGAATTATCATGGAGATGATCAGTAGAGATATGTTAAACCTCCAGACACTGGACCCAACTCAGTTTGGTTTCATCAAGGGCATATCATGCCTATTCAACCTGGTGGACGTCTTTGAGAAAATCACCAAAGCAATGGATGAGGGCAAAATCATTCACACTGCATACCTTGACCTAGCCAAGGCATTTGACACAATACCCCACTTGGGCATTGTTGACAAACTCAAGAGGCTAGATGCAAACCCATATGTCACCTGGTAGACAGCCAGCTGGCTCACAGACAGGACCCAGGAAGTTAGAATTGGGGAGTCCACCTCTGCAAAGAAGCCAGTCACAAGTGGAGTCCCTCAGGGATCAGTCCTTGGACAGATCCTTTTTGGCATTGACTTCTCAGAAGTCAAGGCCAATATCAGTGGTCTCTGGGTGACTACATTTGCAGATGATTGCAGATTAGGAGCTGTCATTGAATCTCACACTTACACAATGTTCTACAGGAGGGGCTGATACAGACAGACAACTGGTGTCAGAGCCATGGACTAAAACTAAATGCTAAGAAATGCATAAAAGTATCCTTTGGGAAGCCATACATCCCTAGTAACTATCATATTGACAACGTACTCCTTAGAGATGACCCAGTACTCAGGGACTTAGGGACACACATAGATAGTAAGCTAGCCTTTGATCATCACGTGTCTACAGTGGTGAGTAAATCATTCTATGTTGCACAACTTATAAAAAAAGGTATGGCATCTAAGTCCAAGGAAGTAATTGTTCCACTGTATTTGGCATTCATCAAACCTATCATTGAGTACAATGCCCCCTTTGGTATCTACCTAACCAGGCAAATCCAACAATTGGAACGTCCACAGAGGTTCCTCACTAAATGAATACAGGGTATAAGTAATATGTCCTAAGCAGACCACCTCAAGGCCCTATCCCTGTATTCTGTCTCCTATAGGCTTTTGAGGGGAGATCTATGCATGGCGTACAGGGCATTGTCAGACCCCACTCTGAAGGAGCTCCTGCATATCCACAAAACAAACAGCACCAGAATTATCTATTCTAAAGTCTTAAACCATACATGTGATATAAATAGGACCTGCTGGAGAGATAGGTATATATATCAGATACTACCCTGTCTATGGAACAGGCTCCACAACCCATGTGAAGCAGAGTTCCTCCCTAACCCAATTCAAGTACAACTTGGACAATTGGATGCAAAACCAGAAATTCATCCCTGGATTGGCACCTATAACTCTAATGCACACAGGTAATCAGTAAATGGTTCGGCTCTCAGGCCCATGCTTACACTTATCAAGGGTATCAGAAGTTGTCAGAGATTTGGGATGCATGGCTAGGCTTAAAAAGGCACTTGTGGTTGTTAGCCTAGTAAACACCTATGAACCTTTGATCCTATAAATCTAAGGTCCCACTCTGCAGTACTGTAAGATCAGTGTCTGTAGCATCACCTGCATCAATAAGGTCATGACATTGTACCACATCACCATCAATCTCTCATGACAGCCCTTCTTCAAAAACCACTTTCACCATCACCTAGCTTATCTTTGGAGATGTGCATGACCCATTTGATCTTGACTTACTGTGAATCGAGTGTGACATTTCTGTTAGTTATAATTTGACCTTCACACACATGTCAAAATTTATTACAAAGGGTCAAAAGTTATTAAATAAAATAAAAATGTGGGGAAGACTTAGGATAATTTTCAACTGTATGCATTTCATTCCTGTAATGGTACTGCTAAAAACCTCATTTACCTGTGGAAAGAAAGCTGTATGTCATACATAAGCTTGCAGTCATTAACTCCATTTAAGCTCTATGCATTGTCATTGTTAGTGTTGGCAGTTACCTATGACTTAGAAGTAGTAATGCACAAGTATTTGGGGAAACACTAATAAGAAAATTAAAGATTAAAATGAGTATCCTGCCATGCAATCAATCACTGCTGCCACTTCACCATCACCACTGCTAAAATGATGTTTTTGTCTCAGAAAACACTATGATATATTTATTTATTTAATTAATTAATTTATTTATTTTATATTTGTTGACTGGGTTTGTCTGACTGGGCTACAAATGCCCATTTTCAGTGGAGGCCCGAGGAGAAAAGCTCAGATATGAACTCATGTTAATTACTGAAGTAACACTTTTTACTAACTAATTGTACCACTACAGGACATTCACTATATGCATAGTTAGGTACACCATCTTAGCAGAATTTATTGTCAAAATGGTTAAAAATGTTGTGATGCCCCTGCACTGACCCAGTAATCAAGGAGTCTCAATCCTCACTGCTAGCAACAGTGGGGGATGTACACACTGGGAGGATGACAAGTACAAGCATAGTAACGTGCAATTTCCCTTAAGAGCACACAGAGATCACAGTCAGTCTGGGGCTGGTTTCTCCCTCTTTCTCCAGATCCCCAATAAGACTCCCCCACTGCCACAGCTATAGGGTTGAGATCTCAGCTGAGTGGCCAAACCAAGATCTCCAGTACCCTCTCTGTCCAACCAGTGCTTCATGTCCCTGTCCAAGTTGCTGACACAAACACTCTTTGAGATTTGATTTATACACACACACACACACACACACACACACACACACACACATGCACGCGCACACACACACACACACACACACACACACACACACACACACACACACACACACACACACACAAAGACTCTCCTGGGAAAGGCTGGCACATGTTTACTAACCATGCCCCCTTCTGCCCAGACTGTAAGGTAGTTTTGACTGCCACCACCACTCTTTATCAGCTACTTTAAAGCCCTTGACAAAGGGTGTTAAATCCTACTGTGTAATGTTACTATTAATCCAAATGGAAGTTTGACCAAGCCAGGCTATTGGGAGTGGCCTGTACAGTGTCACCAAATAGATATGCAAGTACTTGCAGAGCTTAAATATCTTTAAACAGACCAGCCACAATTGAAAGGTTTAAATATATTTAATAATATATAATAAAAGACCAAGACAATACTCAGTAAGTGATCAGTTACATTAGAGTTAAAAATCACAGGAAATATTTAAAACAACATTGCAGGACAGTTTCAAATAAATAAAGAAAACATCTAAGCTCTTCTTTACTATATTCCTATCTAAATATAAAATAGTTTTTATGCCCTAAAAACTTACTTACAGCAAGGCAACTGCAGATGTGGTGAGAGTGGATGTTTCCAGGTCAAAGACAAAATACAAAATGCCCTCTCTCTCTCTCTCAGAGAGTTCTTAAATTAATATCAAATATTACTGCTGGATTAGCTTGGATGACATCACTTTTTGTCACTTGATTTTAGTTCACAAGCTAAACCCCCAGTGTCAGAAAATACCAACATTTAACATTTCTTTGTGAAAATACATAGCCTTCAGATGTTTGCAAATGCTAGAGGACATAAAACAATAAAACACGTACAAAACAACACAGAGAGTCCCCTAGTGTAGACATTCTATTGCCTGTTGACTGAAACTGAAAGATAACCTTTATAGAAAAATCATAAAACAATTTAATTTCAACTATTTACTTGAAGTTTTACAAGTTAAAGCTCAAAGTTCTAGTTCACACTATTAAAACATATACATTTACACAATTACAGTAGTTTATATACATTTATCTTCTAAGCTAGCAGGGCATGCTGTGGTTACATTTTAGCTCAGTACAGAACATACATTTCTAATATAGTTGTAGCACAAGCATTTTACATGAAGCCTGTTGGCATTCACAAATGACTTATAATCACTTCCAAAATTCCAGATAGCTGGGCTGGCAGTATCTCCTTCTATCACACTTCTATATAAATCATATTAATATCCACAAATGACATAGAATTATTTACAAAATTCCAGATAGTTGAGCTAGCAGTATTTCCCTTTGTCACAAATGTGATTATCCCTTACATTACGACATCACTGACCAGGAGCTAGTTGGCACTCAGATGAGGCTTTTGCAAACAATATTATGAGTACCTGTTCTGTAATAACCCCATGTGCAAAAATGGGGAATAGGTTTGTGGATGGATGGATATTCTAAAATAAAAATTAATTATTTAAAGATGAAAAAGAATGTTTGATGAACAGTGTCAGAAGACCATGCAACACACAGCACAGTCCAAAGATATCACTGTATGCATCAATTATACTCTATGTGTTTTTTACAAGAAAGGAAACACTAACCTGAATGTCTTAGTTCATAGTTCTGAACTAGTTGCCGACTCTTTACTTGCACAGTCATATGCTGTGCAATAGCCTGTCACATGTGGTAACATGCTACTTCTGACAGCTGGTCACCATTAGTTACAGAAGGACCAGAACTGGGATCTGCAGTGACAGCATAGGTTACCTAACCACCAGACTGGCATATGATCATGTTGTGCAGAATGCATGCAGTAGGTGGGTCATACTGAAGGGCACCCCCAGATTCATCCAGGCACCTAAAATGACTCTTCAAGAGGCCAAAGACCCCCCTTTGACAATATGGGTCTGGGAAAGGGCTATGTTGAAGTTCTTTTGTACAGCTCATTTTGGATTTCTCACTAGTGTCATGCACTATGGCTCCAGTGGAGATCCAGCATCACCTGAAAGAAAAAAAGGGGGGGGATGGGGTGAGACTAAACAAAACAAAGAAAAAGTGGTTTAGTATTCTACAATACATTTTACCATGAATAATTACTTAAATGAAAAATAAAAAAATATTTTCCACTTACCAACTAGATGACCACTGGGCATCCTACCATGCAACAATACTGTAGCATGAGCTGCCAGATATGGGAATTGTGTGCATTGCCAGTATAGTGGGAGGAGATTCTGGTGATACCCCACCATGAATAACACACTACTTGCAACTGATGGAATGGTAACCCTTTGTTAAAATATCCTTGTCCACTCTGAACCTATCAAGTATCTCCTGATTGTCAAAATTATACTGAATTATTCTCTGCCTATATCTCCACCTTCTTGGCAGCGAGCACTGCTGGGGACAAGTGTTTTTTTGCTTAGCCAAGACAAGCAACTCACACTCTGAAACAGCAAGGCTAGCAGTAAGTGACAACATCACTGCAGAAACTTTGACTGTGAATCGCAAGTAGGTAGGAGAAGGCTTCATTAGCATACAAAGTATCATTACATCATCTCATTATGACTTAATTTTCTTATACTTATTCACAGCCATCTCAGTTTAGCATAAGTGGTCTGTATGAATGTCAGCTTTGCTGTGGATATTCATGGATAGCATGGATAACCTTTATGCATTCATGAAACAACTATGAATACCACTTTAAGTCTTGGCTGATGTGGCCTGCAACTCTGCAAATCATATAGCATGAGAGTGAAAATTATGATCAGCGTAGGTGGAAAAAGGCATGGTGCAAGTTCCAGGACTGGAATTGGGTAAGTGGACTGTTATATTAAGGGAGGAGGAGCGATTGGGAGTTGATGCTGATGGAAAGGTATTGACCATGAAGAAAGATTATGTCTGTGAAGCATCAGCTGAAAGATCTCCACATGGTAACTAGGTAAAAAAGACAGAAATGAGCACTTATGTATGATTAGAGGAGTGTGAAGAGAAGAAGGACAGGAAAGAGCACAGCTGGAAGAAGAAAAAATGGACGATGGGGGTAAAGAAGCAGGAAAAGAACTGCGATGGCCAGAAGAAGTATCAAGGAGGCAAATACATGGGAAGGATTGTTTAAAATATGACTACAGTATAAAATAACATAATCAAGACAGTAAATAAATTTGATGTGTAGGAAAAAAGCAGAGCAGAGATTACTCCACAGTGAAGGGGGTGTAATGGATTATCTTTTTTTGATGTTTGATGTACATTTAAACAGCAATGACAAATGATTATTAACAGAAAGATATGAAGACAGTATGAACTGGGGAGTCTCCTTGAAATGAAGGCAGTCCTAGGAAATATGTAATAACAACCTGGACGATAAGAGTGTTTCTATTTGTATTCAAAGCATGCATCAACTTTGGCTCATGCAGAAGAACAAACAGATCTTGTGAAATTTTCTGAGACGATTCATAACATGTACTGCTGGTATATTGATAAGGGTAATGTAACTCAAAACCTACACACTTCAGATATAGTAGATAATTAGAATGTAAATAGATCTGAATGTGGGAAAAGTGAGAATGATGTTGATTAGCTTAACTTGTTAAGTTAAGGTTCTGGGGTTCTGCTTTGCTGGAATAAAAAAATCTCCAAATGTGAGAAATGCTGCAAGAAGGATGTTTACTACTGGTGATGGCATAAGGACAAATGCAATAATCAGAACTGTAAACTCAGAGCTTAATTAATGGCAAAACAATCTTCAGTTTTGATAATGTGGTGGATAGTTAATGGAATAGCATATAAGCAATAAACATAAAACAAAGATAAAGAAATGGGGCAAATATTATATAAACTGAAGACTCTAAGGGACTGATGGGGGTGTAGAGGACTGTGAAAGAGATGCACACTTGGGAAGGTAGATGTTGACCCAGATGGAATTATTTAGGTTGTGTTTTAAACTATCTGACTAGTCTTTGTTGGCCAATATTCAGAAGGGCAGTACTGGAGAAGGACTGGGAATGGGCTGTCAACAGGGGGATTTCCTCTCAGCTTGGGAATTGGAGGTGTTATTGTAGCAGAAATGTACTATGTTGAATGAAGCAAGGGAAAGCAAAATAACAGAAACAGAAATTTTTTATTAAATATCTTACAGAAAGGGAAAAGATTTTAACTTGTTATAAGACAAAGCAGTGGAAGTTAGTATCGTGGAAAATGATGAGGAATATGAGATGGTGAGTGGCAAACAGAATATCAAAAGAAAAGAAAATGAAAAGGTTGGGAAGAGAGGCAACATGAAGACG